>NC_057806.1:279760549-279812056 GCF_018294505.1 Triticum aestivum
GCGCGCGGGAGGTGGGGCGCGGCCCGGTGGCGCGGGTGGAGAGGGCCCGCCCTGGGCTGGGACGGGCCGGCGGCGGCAGCAGGCGGAGTTGACACGTGTCGGGCCCTCAGTGGCCGCGGGCGGCGGCGGACGAGCTGTCCGGCGCGGCGGACATGTC
This sequence comes from Triticum aestivum, assembly GCF_018294505.1. NCBI lineage: Eukaryota > Viridiplantae > Streptophyta > Magnoliopsida > Poales > Poaceae > Triticum > Triticum aestivum. The sequence continues at coordinate 279,760,707 of NC_057806.1, forward strand.
CGGTGCGCGGAGGAGACGATTTTAGGGTTTTGGGGGAAGGAGAACGAGAATTTCGGAGGGGGTCTTTATATAGGCATAGAGGGAGCGTCCAAATGAGGTGCGGTTTTCGGCCACGCGATCGTGATCGAACGCTCTAGATGATGGAGAGGGTTTTGGTGGGTTTTGGGCCAACTTGGAGGGGTGTTGGGCTGCAACACACACGAGGCCTTCTTGGTCCCTCGGTTAACCGTTGGAGCATCAAACGAAGTCCAAATGGTACGAAACTTGACAGGCGGTCTACCGGTAGTAAACCAAGGCCGCTTGGCAAGTCTCAGTCCAATCCAGAAATGTTTAATCCCCACACACGAAAGAAAGGTAGAAATGACCACCGGAGGAGAACGGAGCGCCGGAATGCAAAACGAACAACGGGGAAAATGCTCGAATGCATGAGATGAACACGTATGCAAATGCAATGCACATGATGACATGATATGAGATGCATGACAATGGTAACAACACACGGAGACAAAAACCCAAACCGGAGAAAATAAAATAACTTAAGGCCGGAAACGGCAAGAGTTGGATTACATATTAGGTAAATTACATCCGGGGTGTTACATGCTGCTTGTCCGTCCCCGTCGACCCCGTCCTCCTCCCCGCGGCCATTGCCTTTTCCCTGCAGTCGTCGGTGAGACGCCGCGCCTCCCCTCCCCCCTGTCAGACGTCGTCCGACCGCGCCAATGCACGGGCCAAGCCCCCCTCGCTGCTCCTCGCGCTCGCGCTTGTCACTGCGGCCACCGCGCCACGCCCCGCTGCCCCCACTCGAGCACACACGCTCTCGCTCGCGTGTTGCAGCCGCCCTCCCTCCAGCCAACATCAGCCGCTGCTCTGCTGCCGCCACGGGCATCGCTGCTCACATGAAGGTCGCCGCCGTCCGCAACTGCCTTCCCCACCCCCCGCCGCTGCTCGCTCGCCTGCGTCGTCGCACGCCGTGCGAGTCGGCTCGCGCCCGCGCCCCGTCTCCTCTGCTGCTGTCGCGCACCTCACCTTCGCCCGCATGGAGTGCTCGCCGCCCAGCCACGGCCGCCCGCGGCCACCTCCAACTGCGGCAACCGCCGCACCCCGCCTCGGCTACGCCTGCCGTTGTGGCCTCACTGCGCTGCCCGTAGGCCTCCGCCGCCTCCCCTGGCCGGCGTTGTGGGCGACGGCGGCCGCACCGAGCTAGCGCCCGGTCCCTCCCCCAATCGGGCGCCTGCGAGCCCCTGCGCACGACGCACACTAGCCCGAACCGCTAAGCCCCCTGGCCCAATGACAAGTGGGCCCAGTCCCTGAGAACGATTTAAAAAAATATTAAAATAATTAAAATAATTAATTAATTAAAGAATTAATTAACTTAATTAATTTTGACTAGTTAAACTAATCAACTAATTAATCCTAGCTAATTAACCTAAACCCTAATTAGACTAAACAGTCAATGACATGTGGGACCCACACGTCAGTTTGACCCAGTCAACCCCCGGTTGACTGCTGACGTCATGCTGACGTCAGCGTGCACTATTCTGGATAATGTTGGGTTAAACTAATTAAATAAATTTTAAAAATGATTTAAAACTTGAGAAAATCATATAAAATAAACCGTAGCTCAGATGAAAATACTTTCTACATGAAAGTTGCTTAGAACGACGAGACGAACCCGAACACGCAGCCCGTTCATCCGCCACGCATCCCTAGCATAGCGAACACACAACTTTCCCCCTCCGGTTCGCCTGTCCGAAAACGCGAAACACCGAGGATATTTTCCCGGATGTTTCCCCCCTTCGCCGGTATCACCTCCTACCGCGTTAGGGCATACCTAGCACCGCGTATTGCCATGTTATACTTTGATTGCTCTGTTATTTATTGTGTTCCCCCTCCGCTACTTCTTTCCGGTAGACCCCGAGACTGCCGGCGACCCCCCAGTTCGACTACGGTGTTGACGACCCCTCTCTCTTGCCAGAGAAACCAGGCAAGCCCCCCCTTGATCACCAGATATCACCTACTCTACTCTCTATACTACTTGCATTAGAGTAGTGTAGCATGCTACTGCTTTCCGTTAGTCCTATCCTGATGCATAGCCGGTCCTTGCTACTACTGTTGTTACCTTTACCTGCAATCCTAATGCTTAGTATAGGATGCTAGTTTACCATCAGTGGCCCTACATTCTTGTCCGTCTGCCATGCTATACTATCGGGCCGTGATCACTCGGGAGGTGATCACAGGTATATACTATATACTTTATACATGATACATTTGATGACTAAAAGACGTGTCGGCTCGTAGGAGTACCCGCGAGTGGATCTTTGTGGCAAAGCGACAGGGCAGGTTGAGACCACCTAGGAGAGAGGTGGGCCTGGCCCTGGTCGCCGTTCGCGGTTATTTCAAGATAACAACTTTAACGAGATCTTGGTATTTGATCTGAGTCTGGCTACTAGCCAATACACACTAACCATCTACGCGGGGACAATTATGGGCACTTGACGTCGTGGTATCAGCCGAAGCCTTCATGACGTCAGCGACTGAGCGGCGCCCGCCGGATTGGAATGTAAGCCTGCTCTTGTACTAAGGGGGCTAGTTCTGCTTCCGGCCGCCCTCGCAACGTGCAGGTGTGCAATGGGCCCAGACCCCTGCGCCATAGGATTTAGACCGGCGTGCTAACCTCTCTGTTGTGCCTAGGTAGGGCTGTGATGTGTTGATCTTCCAAGGCCGGGCATGACCTAGAAAAGTGTGTCCGGCCAAATGGGATCGAGCGTGTTGGGTTATGTGGTGCACCCCTGCAGGGAAGTCAATCTATTCGAATAGCCGTGATCTTCGGTAACAGGACGACTTGGAGTTGTACCTTGACCTTATGACAACTAGAACCGGATACTTAATAAAACACACCCTTCCAAGTGCCAGATACAACCGGTGATCGGTCTCTCACAGGGTGACGAGGGGAGGATCATCGGTTAGGATTATGCTATGCGATGCTACTTGGAGGACTTCAGTCTATTCTCTTCTACATGCTGCAAGACGGAGGCTGCCAGAAGCGTAGTCTTCGACAGGACTAGCTATCCCCCTCTTATTCCGGCATTCTGCAGTTCAGTCCACATATGATACCCTTATTCCATTTGATACCAATGCATACATATGTAGTGTACTTCCTTGCTTGCGAGTACTTGGATGAGTACTCACGGTTGCTTTGCTCCCTCTTTTCCCCCTTTCTATACCCGTTTGCTGCGACCAGACGATGGAGCCCAGGAGCCAGACGCCACCGTCGACGACGACTACTACTACTCGGGAGGTTCCTACTACTACGTACAGCCCGCTGACGACGACCATGAGTAGTTTAGGAGGATCCCAGGCAGGAGGTCTGCGCCTCTTTCGATCTGTATCCCAGTTGTGCTAGCCTTGTTAAGGCAAACTTGTTTAACTTATGTCTGTACTCAGATATTGTTGCTTCCGCTGACTCGTCTATGATCGAGCTCTTGTATTCGAGCCCTCGAGGCCCCTGGCTTGTAATATGATGCTTGTATGACTTATTTTATTTGTAGAGTTGTGTTGTGATATCTTCCCGTGAGTCCCTGATCTTGATCGTACATGTTTGCGTGTATGATTAGTGTACGATTAAATCGGGGGCGTCCCAGGGCCCCACGGTTTTGTTCCTGCACCATTTTCTCTTAGCTGAGATATGTCCCAATTGGATGGTATGTGCCTACGAGGGGTATTCTCGAACCCAGAATTGTGAATCCAATTGCGAAAATTGTTACTATGTAACCTGTGTAAAGGCCTCCTCGGAGGGAGTTCTCCTTGCACTTCTTGGCTTGCTTGATTGTGTGAAGATACCATGGCTTGATGAGGATTGGGGTGAGTAGAGATGCCGGCTAGGGTGCCTCTCTCGGAGGCCGGAAAGTGAACCCCAAAAGGATTTCCCTCCTCTTCCTCCATAGCATCCTCTCAAGCTTCATCTCTCATTAGATCCTCCTGAACCACCCTTGTGTCTTCTTCTCCATTATTGAAAGGTGAGGAAGACATGACGTTGCTCTAGCTGAATCTGTCAGAAAACAACAAGAAAAAAGAACAGAGGATTTTCTCCGTGATATGGTGATCAACAGGTTCGGGAAGTATATATAGATTTTTTATCTTGGGGGACAAGTAAGTTGTAGAAAAACGGAGTTCGGAAGGTGTCCCAGGTGGGCACAACCCACCTGGGCGCGCCAGGCAAGCCTGGCGCGCCCTGGTGTCTTGTGCCCACCAGGGTACGCTTCCTGGAAATTTCTTTATTTCCTAAATTTTTAAATATTCCAAAACTGATAAAAAATTGCGGATTTTTTGGAGTTCGTTTACCTATCGTATCACGTACCTCCTTATTTTCACGATTCTGAAGTGTTCCAGAAGGACTCTTTTATGTGTTCTTCCGGTGTCAAAGTTTGGATAATATTACTTTCAACATTAATGGGCGTACCTGAGATATAATGCTTTATTCGTTGCCCATTGACAACCTTCGGGGTTATTTATTTTGATGGCTCCAGACCGATAAACCTCCTCAATAGCATAGGGGCCTTCCCATTTTGAGAGGAGTTTCCCTGCGAAGAAACTGAAACGAGAGTTGTACAAAAGAACATATTCTCCGACTTTAAACTCACGCTTTTGGATTCTTTTTTCATGCCATCTTTTTACTTTTCTTTGAATAATTTTTCATTTTCATAAGCTTGGGTTCTCCATTCGTCTAACAAGCTAATATCAAATAACCTCTTTTCACCAGCAAGTTTGAAATCATAATTGAGCTCTTTGATGGCCCAATATGCTTTATGTTCTAACTCAAGAGGAAAATGACAAGCTTTTCCATACACCATTTTATAAGGAGACATACCCATATGATTTTTATATGCTGTTCTATAAGCCCAAAGTGCATCATCTAATTTCTTAGACCAACTCTTCTTGGACCTATTGACAGCCTTTTGCAAAATTAATTTTATTTCTCTATTGCTAAGTTCAACTTAACCACTAGACTGAGGATGATAAGGTGATGCAATTCTATGGTTAACATCATACTTGGCAATCATTTTACGGAAAGCACCATGAATAAAGTGTGAACCACCATTAGTCATTAAATATCTAGGGACTCCAAACCTTGGGAAAATAGCTTCCTTAATCATTTTAATAGAGGTGTTGTGATCAGCACTACTGGTTGGAATAGCTTGTACCCATTTAGTAACATAATCAACAACAACCAAAATATGTGTATACCCATTAGAGCAAAGAAAAGGTCCCATGTAATCAAATCCCCAAACATCAAATGGTTCAACAGCAAGTGAATAATTCATAGACATTTCTTGACGCTTACCGATATTGCCTATTCTTTGACATTCATCACAAGATAAGATGAACTTACGGACATCCTTGAAGAGAGTAGGCCAATAAAATCCAGATTGCAATACCTTGTGAGCAGTTCTATCTCTAGCACGATGCCCTCCATAAGCTTCGGAGTGACATTTCTGTAGGATTTGTCCCTGTTCATGCTCAGGCATACGTCTATAAGCATATGTTCCAAAGGGACAATTAAAAGTGGTCTTTTCTTGATCAGGTTGAGAAACAGGTATTTGTGAAAAAACAGAATATCCATCAAGGAAGCAAAAATGTGTGTGCTTAGATAATCTTTCAAGCATTTGATCAATAAAAGGAAGAGGGTAATGATCTTTTCTAGTTGCTTTGTTTAATTTTCTAAAATCAATTACCATTCTATAGCATGTAACAATTCTTTGTGGAATAAGTTCATTCTTATCATTAGGAACAACAGTAATACCTCCTTTCTTAGGGACACAATGAACAGGACTTACCCATCTACTATCAGCTATATGATAGATTATACCTGCTTCCAGAATCTTTAATATTTCTGTTCTTACCACTTCTTTCATTTTCGGATTTAACCAACGTTGGTGATCAACAACGGGTTTAGCATCAAGTTCCATATTAATTTTGTGCTGACATAGAATGGGACTAATGCCCTTTAAATCATCAAGAGTGTATCCAATAGCAGCCCGGTGCTTCCTTAGAACTTTCAATAATCTTTCTTATTCATGTTCTGGAAGGTTAGCACTGATAATAACAGGATATATCTTCTTTTCATCAAGATAAGCATATTTCAATGTGTCTGGCAATTGTTTTAATTCAAACACATGATCACCTTTAGGTGGAGGAGGACCTCCTAGAGTTTCAATTGGGAAATTTTGTTTAAGTAGAGGACGTTGTTCAAAGAAAATCTTATCTATTTCATTTCTTTCGTGCATATGTAAATCACTTTCATGGTCTAGCAAATATTGTTCTAAAGGATCAGTAGGTGGTACAGCAGTAGAAGCAAGACCAATTAATTCATCCTTACTAGGCAATTCTTTTTCATTAAGCTTTCTACTAAACTTGGAAAAATTAAACCCATGAGACTCATCACTAAAACTAACACCAACAATTTGTTTCTCACAATCTATCTTAGCATTAACGGTGTTCAAGAAAGGACTACCAAAGATAATGGAAAAAATCATCTTGTGGGGAACCAAGAACAAGAAAATTAGTAGGTTATTTTATTTTCCCACACAAAGCTTCAACATCTCTAACAATCCCAATTGGTGAAATAGTGTCTCTATTAGCAAGTTTAATAGTAACATCTATGTCTTCTATCTCTGCGGGTGATATGTCATTCATAATTTCTTGATATAAGGTGTAAGGAATAGCACTCACACTAGCACCTATGTCACATAAACCATGATAACAATGATCTCCTATTTTAATTGAGATAACGGGAATGCCAACAACAGGTCTATGTTTATCCTTTTTATCTGGTTTGGTAATTCTAGCAGCTTCTTCACAGAAGTAAATAACATGCCCATCCGTATCTTCTTCCAAGAGATCTTTAACCATAGTAATACTAGGTTCTACTTTAATTTGTTCATCAGGTTTAGGTGTTCTAATATAGCTTTTGTTAACCACAGTTGAAACTTTAGCATGTTCCTTTATCCTAATAGGGAAAGATGGTTTTTCAATATAAGCATAAGGAACAACTAGATCAACATTGTAAAGTATAGTATCTTCTTTAACTGGTACCGGTTCTTTAATTTCTTCTTTAATAGGTGGGTGATATTTAAACCACTTATCTTTAGGGAGATCAACATGAGTAGAAAATGATTCACAGAAAGAAGCTACTATCTCAGAGTCAAGTCCATATTTAGTGCCAAACTTTTGAAAAGCATCGGTATCCATAAAAGATTTAACATAATCATACTTAAGTTTAGTACCTGAATCTTTACCTTTGTCGAGTTCCCAATCCTCAGAGTTGTATTTAATTCTTTCCAAAAGATTCCAGTGGAATTCAATAGTCTTCTTCATAGAAGAACCATCACAAGAAGTATCAAGCATGGTTTGATCATTACGGGAAAGCCGAGCATAAAAATTCTGGATAATAATTTCTCTTAAGAGCTCATGATTGGGGCATGAATATAACATTGACTTTAAGCCTCCCCCAAGCTAGAGCAATACTTTCTCCTTCACGAGGCCAAAAATTATATATATAATTCCGATCACGATGAACTAGATGCATAGGATAAACTTTTTGGTGGAACTCCAATTTCAAATGATTCCAATTCCAAGATCCAATATCATCGCATAGCCTATACCATGTCAATGATTTTACTTTCAAAGATAAAGGGCAAACCTTCTTAATAACCTCATCTCCGGGTAAACCTGCAAGCTTGAACAATCCACAAATTTATTCTACATATATCAAGTGCATATCAGGATGTTCGGTTCCATCTCCTGCATAGGGATTAGCTAGCAGTTGTTCTATCATACCCGAAGGAATTTCATATTCAATATTTTCAGTAGGTGTAGTAGGTTGAGGGGTAGCTAATTATGGTTCCGGTCGAGGTGCCCCGAACAAACCCCTCAAAGGATTGTTTTCCATAGTAACAAGTGACAATAAATTTCAGCACACTATATAAATGTTTCCTTACCAAATTCCACTTACCAAAGGCACTTCACTCCCCGGCAACGGTGCCAGAAAATATCCTTGATGACCCACAAGTATAGGGGATCAATTGTAGCTCTTTTCGATAAGTAAGAGTGTCGAACCCAACGAGGAGCGGAAGGAAATGACAAGTGCTTTTCAGCAAGGTAATGTCTGCAAGTGCTAAAATTGTAAGTAGCAGAGTAGTTTGATAGCAAGATAATTTGTAACGAGCAAGTAACGATAGTAGTAACAAAAGTGCAGAAAGGTATCCCAATCCTTTTGAGGCAAAGGACATGCCAAAATGGTCTCTTATGACAAGCAAAGGGTTCTTGAGGGTACTCGGGAAATTTCATCTAGTCACTTTCATCATGTTGGTTTAATTCGCGTTCGGTACTTTGACAATTTGATATGTGGGTGGAGCGGTGCTTAGGTTATATTATTACTTGAACAAGCCACATACTTATGACTAACCCTCCCACAAGCATCCCCAACTACGAGAAAAGTATTAAGAATATATTCTAACCATAGCATTAAACTTTTGGATCCAATCGGTCCCTTACGGAATAGTGCATAAACTGGGGTTTAAGCTTCTGTCACTCTCGCAACCCATCATCTAATTGCTACTCCACAATGCATTCCCTTAGGCCCAAATATGGTGAAGTGTCATGTAGTCAACGTTCACATGACACCACTAAGGGAATCACAACATACATACTATCAAAATATCGAACACATATCAAGTTCACATGATTACTTGCAACATGATTTCTCCCGTGACCTCAAGAACAAAAGTAACTAATCACAAATGATAAACATGCTCAAGATTAGAGGGGTATTAAATAGCATATTGGATCTGAACATATAATTTTCCACCAAATAAACCATATAGTAATCAACTACAAGATGTAATCAACACTACTAGTCATCCACAAGCATCAATCTATAGTTTCGGTAACAAGATTGAACACAAGATATGAACTAGGGTTTGAGATGAGATGGTGCTGTTGAAGATGTTGATGGATATTGCCCTCCCCAAGATGGGAGAGTTGTTGGTGATGATGATGACGATGATTTCCCCCTCCGGGAGGGAATTTCCCCTGGCGGAATCGCTCCGCCGGAGGGCAAAAGTGCTCCTGTCCAAGTTCCGCCTCAAGACGGCGGTGCTCCATCCCAAAAGTCCTCCCCTTTTTTTCTAGGTCAAAACGACCTATATACCAGAAGATGGGCACCGGAGGTGGGCCTGGGTGAGCACAACCCACCAGGGCGCGCCTGGGCTCCCTGGCGCGCCCAGGTGGGTTGTGCCCACCTTGTGGGGCCCCTCTGGTAGTTATTTGCTCCAATATTCCTCAAATATTCCATAAAAAATCTCTGTGAAGTTTTAGCTTGTTTGGAGTTGTGCAGAATAGGTAGCCTGGCGTAGCTTTTCCAGGTCCATATTTCCAGCTGCCAGAATTCTCCCTCTTTGTGTATACCTTGCATGCCTGTACGCTAGCTACCAACATATACTATGGAGTCCATCGCTACCTCCGTGGATGGAAGACCGTAGATTTTTCACTTTCGCTGAAGAGTTGAACTCTGTGACTGAAAAGGCATTAGAATTACTCCAAAAAGCATTATTATGGATAAAAACATTATAAATAATAGTAAGAAAACATGATGCAAAATTAACGTATCAGGCCACTCTAAGATAAAAACATTATAAATATGGATAGGTTTGAATGCATACTATATGAGGGTATGTATGTTTCTTCTAAATGAGTTTGTACGGGTAGAGTGGAAACATTGAAGGACACAGATGGTCACTACAAAAAACAACTTCCGTGATGATACGTGTTTGCCACCTCAAAGTTATTCTTTCTGATCGATCTATTGGGCTATTCCTATAAGTGTCACAAACAACCCTAGAGTTCGTACTAAAATAACACCTTAAGACACACATCAACCAAAACCCTAATGTCACCTAGATACTCCAATTTCACCACAAGTATCCGCAGGTTTGATTATACGATATGCATCACACAATCTCAGATTCATCTATTCAAACCAACACAACACTACAAAAAAATACACTTCTGTGATGATACGTGTTTGTCACAGTATGTCACGTTTTCTGTCATGCATGTACATCCATGACGATTTTGTGAAAGAATCAAGATAGTCATACGTGTGCTGTCGTAGAAGAGTTCCATGACATTATAGAAATTATCATCACAGAAGTGTCCACTTCCATGACGATAAATCGCGCATCATAGAAGTGCTTTCGTCAAGGGTAACCTATTGGGGAACATAGCATGCAATTTCAAAAAAATTCCTACGATCAGGCAAGATCTACCTAGGAGATGCATAGCAACAAGAGGGGGAGAGTGTGTCCACGTACCCTCGTAGACCAAAAGCAGAAGCGTTAGGTTAACGCGGTTGATGTAGTCGAACGTCTTCGTGATCTAACCGATCATGTACCGAACGTACGACACCTCCTAGTTCAGCATACGTTCAGCTCGAGGATGTCCCTCGAACTCTTGATCCAGTAGAGGGTCGAGGGAGAGTTTCGTCAGCACAACAGCGTGGTGACGGTGATGGTGATGTGATCCGCGCAGGGCTTCGCCTAAGCACTACGTGAATATGACAGGAGGAGTAAACCGTGGAGAGAGATGCCGCACACGGCTTGGAACAATTGGTGTGTCTTCAAGGGGTGCCCTTCCCATGTATATAAAGGAGGGATAGGGAGGAGGCCGGCCCTAGGGGGTGCGCCATAAGGGGGGAGTCCTACTAGGACTCCTAGTCCTGGTAGGATTCGGCCCCCTTCTTTTCCTTCTCATGGAGGTGGAAAGGGGGGAGGAGAGGGAGTAGGAGAAAGAAAGGGGGTGGCGCCCCCTTCCCTAGTCCAATTCGGCCTCCTCTCTTGTGGGGGGCGCACCAGCCCCTTGTGGGCTGGTTAGCCTCCCTCCTATGGCCCATATGGCCCGTATCTTTCCTCAGGGGGTTCCGGTAACCCCTCTGGTACTCCGGTATGTACCCGATACACTACGGAACCCTTCCGGTGTCCGAATACTACCTTTCAATATATCAATATTTACCTCTCAACCATTTCGAGACTCCTCGTCATGTTCGTGATCTCATCCGGGACTCCGAACAATATTCGGTCACCAAAACACATAACTCATAATACAAATCGTCATCGAACATTAAGTGTGCGGACCCTATGGGTTCAAGAACTATGTAGACATGACCGAGACACATCTCTGGTCAATAACCAATAGCGGAACCTGGATGCTCATATTGGTTCCTACATATTCTATGAAGATCTTTATCGGTCAAACCGCAATGACAACATACGTCATTCCCTTTGTCATCGGTATGTTACTTGCCCAAGATTTGATTGTCGGTATCATCATACCTAGTTCAATCTCGTTACCGGCAAGTCTCTTTACTCATTCCGTAATGCATCATCCCATAACTAACTAATTAGTCACATTGCTTGCAAGGCTCATAGTGATGTGCATTACCGAGAGGGCCCAGAGATACCTCTCCGATACTCGGAGTGACAAATCCTAATCTCGATCTATGCCAACCCAACAAACACCTTCAGAGACACCTGTAGAGCATCTTTATAATCACCCAGTTATGTTGTGACGTTTGATAGCACACAAGGTGTTCCTCTGGTATTCGGGAGTTGCATAATCTCATAGTCAAAGGAATATGTATAAGTCATGAAGAAAGCAATAGCAATAAAACTTAACGATCATTAAGCTAAGCTAACAGATGGGTCTTGTCCATCACATCATTCTCCTAATGATGCGATCCCGTTCATCAAATGACAACACATGTCTATGGTTAGGAAACTTAACCATCTTTGATTAACGAGCTAGTCAAGTAGAGGCATACTAGGGACACTTTGTTTTGTCTATGTATTCACACATGTATCAAGTTTTCGGTTAATGCAATTCTAGCATGAATAATAAACATTTATCATAATATAAGGAAATATAAATAACAACTTTATTATTGCCTCTAGGGCATTTTTCCTTCATAACTGACATGTGGCATCCACCGTAACGGGTCGCTGTTAAGCTATCGGGTACCAGTTTGGATTCAATAACCCGTTAACAGCCCGGACCAATGGGGATTTTCCACGTGTAAAATTCTCATTCGCTAGCAGATCCACGTGTCGGCCCGGCGTTCGGACAGTTTTCATCCAGCAAATGGATGGGACACGCCTATGATACGTTGACACATGTCTCGGCCCAACATTGGCCCATTCAGGTTAAAATGTCGGGCCTGTCAAAATAAGCGGGCTGGCCCATTAGCGGCCTACTTGAGTCATGCCCATTCACAAGCACGACCCATACAAGTTACACAGAATCATCAAAGGCCCATCCTAGATTTGACAATTTCCAGCCCATCGCCAGTTTTAGACCGTTAATGGCACGCTACGTCTTTGGGCCGAATTACGTCCCGAGCTTCTTTTGGCCTGTTAGAAGCCCATCATCAGTTCAAGCCTATTAATGGCCCAGAATGTCTTCGGCCTTTTCTCTGCCCATTCTGCAATTAGGCCAACTTCTAGCCCATTGTGACTTTAGGCCTGTCCTAGGCCCATTCGGTAAATGGGTCAATTCCTAGCCCATTTTGTCTTTCGGCCTGTTAACGGCCCGCACAATAGTTGGGCCTTTGACTGTGCAACCTAATTTTGGGCCCATGTTCCGCAGGGTAAAATTTCAGCCCGATGCGACTTTTGGCCTGTTAAAAGCCTAGTTTGCAAATTGGGCCTCCTCTGGCCCATAACACTTTCGGCCTCTTACTGGCTCGTAAAGTAAAAGGGTCGAGACAAAATTGACATTTATTTCGGCCTGCTAGAGGCCCGCGGGCCATTTCCTTTTATACGGCCCTATCGATCTTTCGGCCTGTTAACGGCCTACTAAGAGCCGTTGTTACGGTGGGCCACATCATTTGGGATCCACTAAATATTATTTTGACCAGCCCAATTAAGGCCCACTTTGACTACACATGTTTGTTCGTTCGTATGGTGTCCAGGAAATGTTTGGGCATGTTGGCCCCCGTTTCAACGATATAGCATATTCAAAGAATTATCCTACTCTATACTATCGCCTCTAAAAAACGTACACTATACAATAAAAAGACTAAGGCATAGAAACGTAGAATAATCCTACACTATACAATAAAGAAATTATAGCCGATTATACCCACTGGGCATTATAGTTCGGCACCAGTGATAATAAATCGTACACAAACAACAAATTACACACACTGGGCAAATAAAGCTCATACATCATGGACATGCATCAACAGAACTTATCATTTGAACTATAATCTCTTCAGAAAATAGGATTGGCCGGATTCAGATAGCAAAAATTTCAGTCTACAAAATCTCCAATTCCTTCGTGGTTACCTCAGTGTCTCGTTTCATTTTTTTGACTCCTGCATCTAATACCTGCAAGTCCATTCTCAACTTATTGATTGCGCATTGAGAATCATGTACAGGTTGTCTTGCCACCTCTAGTTGATGCTCGAGAACATTAGCACATTCCAATTCCAACCCATAATCATTTGGTAACGACCATGCCGCACTGCTCGCAAATCTTTGTGTTTGTGTCACTTCATCCTGAAATGTTTCTGTAAGTACACATGACTAGGGCAAAAATATAGTTACAACAGTGAAGCGAGCAAGACAGACTATTTTGTACATGGCAAAACAGGTCTAACAATAATGTTTCATGTCATGAAGCATAAGCAGGTGATATTTTAAAAATTATAAAAATGGTAATCTGTGCAGCCCGCATATAGAAATCTCTCTTAGCTCACCGGAGGAGCATGATGTTGGGGCCAAATCCAAAACACAGACATGTTACAAATTTAGACAGCACATTGCGTATAAGTAAGCAAGCAGTTGGCCATTTTGTAGCTCAATTAAATGCTTAGGGAGCATAATGAACAACAGAGGGATTCATACAAATCTACTACATCAAGCAAAACTATGCAATCATTAGCAAAGTATGAACTAGATTGTGAGCCGCATGTAGTAATAGTTGGTTACTAGACTTCAAAGCTTCAGGCACACTTCGCGAGAGTAATTAAATGGTAAGGCCTTTAATTATGTCAACTGATAGTTATACAAGTATGTCACATCCCTAGTTCTGGCCTAACCTATGCTTGCTTCCATGTGTGCATCATGTTTAAAGTTCATGAAATTTGAAATGGGGATGACCAAGCCCTAGCACCAAAGCAATGCAAATAGGTTCAACTTCAAAATATTTTCAAAGAACCCAAATTGGTTTGCAAAAATGTTCATGATTAATGGAAAAGGGTGAAAACCATATCCAGAGATGATGGATATTTTTCCAAGACATTTTTGGATTTTTGAATAAACCATATTGTATTTGAATTGGGGCATTTAAATACTGTTAATATTTTTAAATGCTCCAACAATTCTGAAAATAGTTGAGGGCCTCTGTAATAATTCAGTTAATGCCCACAATTATTTTCAGGATTTATTAAAATGATTTGGTTTATAAACTAAGTCAAAACAGAGCAAATAAATAGAAAAACAGAAATAAAAGAGAGAAGCCCAGCCACTTACCTGGCGCTCACCTGCAGCAGAGCCGGCCCAGCATCCGTTCCGGCCCAGCCCACCGCCGCCTCCCCCCTGTCATCTTCCTCCTCGCCAGAAGGACAGAGGCGTGTCGCCCGTGCGCGCGCTTGCCCCTGGCCACCTCCTGCTTCCTCCCCGAGCCCTCTAGCGACGCCACGGAGACGCCCTCGACCCCCTCGACCGCTATCCCTTCTCTCTGCTCGCTCTAGCTCTCTCCCTCCCTCGATTTGGAGCACCACCGAGAGCCACCGGAGGGCGCCGCCGTCGCATCCATAGCCACCGGCCACCCCTCGCCCTTCCGCTGAGCTCAGGAGCTCCGCCTCGACCCCCTCTTCCTCCCCACCGAGCCAAGCCCCTCGGGAAGCTCTGCATCGCCTCCACGCCATCGTCTTCGTCCTCGACCGCCGCCGATGGTCGCCGTCGATTCGCCACCGTTCGTGCTTCCCCGAGCTCGCTGACCCTCCCTGCATGATCCCCGTGAGCCCCTGCTTCGTTTCCCCCTAACCCCATGTCCGATTTCGAGCTCTAGCCGCCCCCTCTACCGGAGCCGAGACGCTCCGCCGCACGGGCTCGTCGCCGGCGAAGCCCCGGTGACCTTTTGGTCCCACGCCTGCGTCCGTTGCACTCACAACGTCCCATAGAGTAAAACTAGCACGACAACCGTCTCGTTTGCACACCGCAGCGCCGGTCCCGTGAACCCCCGAGCTCCGGCCGCCGCCCGGCTCGACGCCGTCGTCATTCCCGGCCACCCCAGCTCCAACCACCGTCATCGTTGGATGCGCCACACCGCCAGCTACCCGTAGCACCCAGCCGTTCGCCCCGCCGTGCCCCACAGCACCATTCCCAACTTCGCCGAACTCCGGCCGCCGCTTTGGAGCTCGCCGTCGTCAGCTCTGGCCTCCCCACGACCCAGCACCCGCACCGTTCGACGCGCGGGAGCAAGGGCTCTCCAACGAGCCCAAGCACGGCCTCGCCCGTGCCCTGTAGCGTGTTTCCAACGGCCGCCACCGTCCCGGGCCTCGCCGACGTCGAGTCGCCGGCGGGATTGACCCTACTGACCAGGGGTTTGACCCCGTTGACTACTGACCATGTGGGCCCAGTTTGACCCCTTGGGTTAATGACAGGTGGGGCCCAGCTCTGTTAGTTAATTAGGATTAGTACTAATTGAATTAGTTAAACTAATTACCCCTGCTGACACTGACAGTGGGCCCCGTGGCTATTAATTTGATTAGTTAGAATTAATTAACTCTGTTAGTCACCTGAGTCACTGACCAGTGGGCCCCACTGGTCAGGTTTGACCCGGACCAGCCCCTGTTGACCTGCTGACGTCATGCCAACGTCATGCTGATGCAGTAAATGTTTTCTGGAGTTTTAAATAAATCAGAAATGATTTATTTAATTTCAGAAAATAGCTAAACTTCTAAAATTCATAGAAATTCAACCGTAGCTCAGAATTAAATAATTTATATATGAAAAATGATCAGAAAAATCCAATCTATCCATCTGTACCATTTTCATGCATGTTAGAACAACTTATGACCACTGTTTAGGACAATTCAATTAAATGGCATTTAAATAACCACATGTGGAGTTTGAATTTGAATCTTGGATTCAAACCAACTTCATTTAATCTGGTTTAGTTGCATCAGCACAAATCACATCATATTGCCATGTCACGTTCATGCATCATATTGTCGCATTGCATTGATTGTGTTCTTCCTTGTTTGCCGGTAATTGTCCCCTCTCGATAGACGTGTACCGGCGATGTGATCGATGACACCGATGAAGAGCTATATTATCTTCAGAAGTGCCAGGCAAGCAAAACCCCCTTGTTCATTCCGATAAAATCCCACTCTCCCGCTCTTGCTCTCTTTTACTGCATTAGGACAACAACGACATATTTGTTACTTGCTGCGGTAGCTGAACCCCTTTATCCTTTGCATGACCTGTCATTGCCACAGTAAATAGATGAAACCCACTAGCATGAGTAGGAGTTGTTTGAGCCCTGATGTGCCTACTCATTCATGCTTGTTTGTCATGCCTGCTACTGCTTAGAGTTGAGTCAGGTCTGATTCATCGGGGATGAATCAGAGGTGTGTGAACATGTCCTACTGTGTGTGAGCTAAGTGTGTGAACACGATTTGGTAAAGGTAGCGGTGAGAGGCCATGTAGGAGTACATGGTGGGTTGTCTCATTGCAGCCGTCCTCAGGAACTGAGTTCTGTGTTTGTGATCCATGAACAGTTACTACCACACATTGGAATGCTTAAGTGCCCCTCTCGGCTTCTTAATCACCCTTGTTCTCTGTCCAGGAGTTGCAACTAGTTTCTGGTGTTTGTAGGTAGTGTTAGTAGTCTACCAAGTGGCACCCGGTACAGGTGGGCTTGGGACAGACTAGGCACAGTGGCCCGGTGTACCAAGTGGCACCCAGATGGTGGGCTTGGGAACCCTGCTCACATCGTTTGGGGCCGTGAGCGACACCCCAGCCGGATCCCCTTGCGGATGGAACCCGAATAGGCGATAAACCTGGGCGAGAGACTTGAGTGTTTAGGTAGGCCGTGGCCGACTCCCTCGCCCGGCTTCCGCTTGAAGGTTGCTGAGGTACATGACGTGTACAGGGCGATAAGTGGCGAGAGCATGTGTGAAGAAGTACACCCCTGCAGGGTTATCATTATCTATTCGAATAGCCGGATTCCTCGGATATGGAAACTTGGACCCCTTGCATAGTTCATAGACAAGTGAAAGTGGATACTCTAAAATACACAAGATAAGCGTGAGTTCTATGGATGGCGTTCTCGTAGGGAGACGAGAGCGGATCCATAGTGGTGTATTGATATGGTGAATATGTGGACTCGTGTGCGCCACCTCAAGAGTTACTTGCAGTCGTAGTTCAGGTTAGCCACCAAGTCAAGCTGGCTTGCTGCAGTTAAACCCCACCATCCTCTCTGTTGATAATGATGCATATGTAGATAGTTTTGATGTAAGTCTTGCTGGGTACATTTGTACTCACGTTTGCCTATTTTATGTTTTTGCAGAGAGACTTCAGTCTCACTAGTAGTTCCACGTGGACTTCGACGTTTAGCTTGTTACCTCAGCTATGATCTTGTGCCCTCGGCAGGATCTGGTAGATAGTCAGGCTTCTTAGCCTTTTTCATTTATAGTTGTCTGTACTCAGACATATTAAGCTTCCGCATGTGCTTTGACTTGTATGCTCTGATTGTTGGGTCATGAGACCCATGTTTGTAATATCTCGCTCCTCGGAGCCTATTGAATATAATACTTGAGTCGTAGAGTCATGTTGTGATGCCATGTTGTATTTGCACATATCGAGCATATTGTGTGTATGTTATTGAAATGCTTGGTATGTGTGGGATCTGACTATCTAGTTGTTTATCCTTAGTAGCCTCTCTTACCGGGAAATGTCTCTTAGTGTTTCCACCGAGCCATGGTAGCTTGCTACTGCTCCGGAACACTTAGGCTGGCCGGCATGTGTCCTTCTTCGTTCTTGTGTCTGTCCCTTCGGGGAAATGTCACGCATTGAGTACCGAAGCCCTGTTAGCCCGCTACAGCCCGGTTTACCGGAGTCCTGCTAGCCCAGTGCTACAGCCCGGACCCACTTGCTGATGACCGACACGTTCGATGCTGGGTCATGGATGCCTGTCCCTGTAAGTTTGTGCCACTTTGGGTTTACGACTAGCCATGTCAGCCCGGGCTCCTTATCATATGGATGCCAGCGACACTATCATATACGTGTGCCAAAAGGCGCAAACGGTCCCGGGCAAAGGTAAGGCGACACCCGTGGGAATACCGTGCGTGAGGCCGCAAAGTGATATGAGGTGTTACATGCTAGATCGATGTGGCATTGAGTCAGGGTCCTGACAGCTTTGGTATCAGAGCTTGACTGCCTGTAGGATTACCAAGCCAAACTGGTCGAAGTTGAGTCTAGAAATTCTTTAGTTATATAAGGGAATTGATTGTGGGATGGAACTTAAGGCTCTTTTTACTCCTTATACCTTATGCCTTCTGATCTGAGTCATCTTATCTTTCCTACGGGGTTAAGAACTAGGCCTTCTCTTCTTTCTATTAGGATCACATGTTACTAATCCGTAGACTTATAAGATTGTTGATTCAAGCCTCAGTTCAGTTCCTACTATCTTCTGTATGTTAACTGTTGATCTCGAAACCTTGATATTGTGCTTCTGAGTGGTTATGCCACCATTTTTGTGATTGTCTCAAATCTTTTTGAGCATTTACAGCCGTTATGCTGTCCGAGTCATCCCAGGTTTCTAAACAGTCTGATGCATTTGCAAATCCCTTCTTCCCGTTCCCGATGTCCTTTTGGTCAGATTAATCACACAAATTAGTGAGTTGAGGTACTTTATTGCCTCGACATATATGTTGGAGTTAATAATTATGACCCTAGGTGTCTTAGGGGATCATCTAGTAAATTAGCCATGATTTGTGTCCCAGTGTGATGATTCTGGCCATCATTCTCGTAAGCATCCCGTGATGCCACTTAGTTAGTAGGCATTTTACTTCTGGGTTTTGAACCCGAGATTCACCCTACTTACTTCATGTTGATAGTGTTTGCTAGTCCCTTTAGGATACTAGTATCCTTTGCGATAGTCCTCAAGGTCCGTGGTATTTCCTTCTTCCAAATACTATGAACCGTTTATGGCAGAAGTTCTTTGAACCAAAAGATCACAACCAGAGTGCTCTTGATGAGTTCTCCATTCCACATTGTGAATCTGCCAGTCCTACCTCTCTGCATGGCTTATCCGGAAGAAATATGTTGAACTTCGTTCGACATACTAATTGTCACACCCTACCTAGTCATGCATTAGAGTGTTGCATCATGTTTACTCTTTCATCAGAAACTTGAAATGGGGATCTGTGAAACCCTCAGAATCATTTTGAAAATGACCCAAATAAAAATTTCTCCAAAAGGGTCCAAGAAAATGCTCATGTTGCTCTCTGAAAATATTGGCCAGAGATAAAAATCAAACCAATATTTTTAGTGGCTCATGGACATTTATTTTGGGCATTTGGAATTAATGCATAAATATTTGCATTGGAAATATATTTCTATATATATTAATATATGTCCAAATATTATGCCAACTATAAAGGAGCTCTGGAATAATATATCTAGCCCCTGCAAAAATTGGCATAAGTTAAATAAATGATTTAATATATTATTTTAAATCAAAACAAATGTCAGAAATTAGAAAACAGAAAAAAAATAAAAGGGAGAAGCTTACCTGGGCTCCTCCCTGTGCAGCCCAGCCAGCTGGCCGGCCCAGCCAGCAGGCGGCCCAGCCCGTCTCCCTCCTCTGTCGTCTTCGTCCCGACAGAGGGAGGGGAGTGTGGCCGGCGCGCGCACGCGCCACCGCGCCACGCCACCTCTCTCCCTGCTTGCCTGCCCTCCCCTCCTCGCTCGATGCCCCGGACGACGCCACGCCTCCCCCCTGCTCTCTCTCACTCGCCCTCGGCTCTTCCCTCCTCTCCCTCGCTCTCTCTCTCACACAGCCGAACACCACCGTCGCCGCCGTTCGCCATAGCAGCCATCTCCGGCCACCCCTCGCTCCCCCGACTAGCTCAGAAGCTCCGCCACAACCCCCTCTTCCTCCCCACCGCTTCACGGGCCTCCGGAAGCCCTGTATCGCCGCCACGTCGCCGTTCCCCTCTTCGGGCTCCGACCATCATCGCCGTCGAATTCGCCATCTCCAGCGCGTCTCCGAGCCCGCTTCGACGCCCACTGCAACCGCGGTGAGCCCCCGAGTCGTTTCCCCCTTCTTCCCTGATCTCTTTCGACCTCTAGGCCTTAGCCCCACCTTGGCCGAGAGCTCCACGCCGCCGGCGATGTCGCCGTCGTGGCCACGGTCACCGTAGCACCCAACCGAGCACACTATCGTGCTCCACACTTCACTAGGAACACACAGCACGCACCAACGCCTCACCAAACACCCTGCAACGCCGACTCCGACCGCACCCGAACTCCGGCCGCCGCTCACGAGCTCGCCGTCGATGGTACCGGCCACCCCAGGCTCGGCCACCACCACCGTTCGACGCGCGGGAGCAAGGGCTCTCCAACGAGCCCAAGCACAGCCTCGCCCGTGCCCTGTAGCGCGATCCCGCATCACGCCGCCGTCTCTGGCCTCGCCGGCGTCGTGTCGCCGGTGGGTTTGACCCACTTTGACCACGGCAGGAACCCCCTGAGTCCCTGACAGGTGGGCCCAGCCCTGTAGCTAATTAGGATTAGCGCTAACCACTGTTAGTTAACCCCCTGACACTGACCAGTGGGCCCCAGCGCCACTAACCCCTAATTAGGATTAAACTAACCCTGTTTAACCCCCCTGTCACTGACGTGTGGGCCCCACACGTCAGGTTTGAACCCAGACAGCCGCAGTTGACCACTGACGTCATGCCGACGTCATGCTGGCGCAATAATTATATTTCTGGATTTAAATTAAATCAGGAAATTCCAGAATATTATTTAAACTTCAAAAATTCATAACTTTTATTCTGTAACTCCAAATTGGACAAATTATATATGAAAAATGATCAGAAAAATCCAATCTATCCATCTGTACTATTTTCATGCATGATCAAACAAGTTAAATTGATGTTTTAAGCAGAACAAGGAAAAGCACTTTAAAAGGCCATGTTTGAGTTTGAAATTTGAATCTTTGATTCAAATTTGCTCAAATCCTTCTGGTTTTAGTTGCATTAGCCCAACACACTCATATTGCCATGTTTCATGCATGCATCATATTGTTGCACATTGTTTGGTGATGTTGTGTATCGATGTCCTTTGCGACAGGTTCTGCCTCCGAGGAGTACCGTGATTACCCTAACGAAGAACCGTATCCGTGCATCGAACCATCAGGCAAGCAACCAACCATTGATCATATCGATACAATCCCATGTTCTCGCTCCTGCTCTCTTTTACTGCATTAAGACAACGCGTTTCAAACTGCTGTGTGCTACGGTAGTTGAACCCATTTCCTCTGCATGACCTGTCATTGCCACAGTAACTAGATGAAACCCACTAGCATGTGTAGGAGTTGATTGAGCCATAAGTATGTGTTGTTCCTACCTTGCTATGCCTGCTATGCTTAGAGTCGTGTCAGGTCTGGTTCATCTGGGTGATGGGCTAGAGTGAAATGATTATGTCGGTAATGAGAGTGGTGTGGTGAACACGATTTGGTAAAGGTATCGATGAGAGGCCATGTAGGAGTACATGGTGGGTTGTTTCATTGAAGCCGACCTTAAGCACTGAGATCTGTATGTGTGATTTAAGAATCAGCTACTACCATGCATTGGGCCCGAAACCAATGGACCCTCTCGACTTCTTATTCACCCTAGTTCTCCGTCCAGGAGTTGCAAGTAGTTTCTGGTGTTTGTAGCCTACTGGAGGCCGTGGACAGCGCTGACCGTAGGGGTGGGCTGTGATGCGGTAGGTACGTGGCCGGGTGTACCGAATACACGTTAGGTATCTCGGGAACCCTGTTCACATCGTTCGGGGCCGTATGGGAAACCTCGGCCGGACTCCCTGCGGATGGAACCTGAATAGGCGATAAACCTGGACTGGAGGCTTAGGTGATTAGGTAGGTCGTGGCCGACACCCACGTTGGGCTTCCGCTTGAAGGTTGCCGAGTACATGTCGTGTAAACGACGATAAGTGGTGAGAGCGTGTATGAAGAAGTACACCCCTGCAGGGTTAACATGATCTATTCGAATAGCCGCGTCCGCGGTAAAGGACTACTTGGTTGCCTATACAGTTCATAGACAAGTAAATGGAAACTGCTAAAAGCCTCAAGATAAGTGTGAGTGCCGAGGATGGCTCTTCCGTAGGAAGACGGAGGCGGATCCTCGGTAGTGTATTGAATTGGTGAGTAGTGGACTCGTGTGCGCAAAACCATTTCAAGTTGAAGTATCGTAGGATAGTCTAGCCAAGAGTCAAAGCTGGCTTGCTGCAATAACTCCACCAACCCTTCTTGATAATGTGCATGTATGTAGGATCTGATGTAAGTCTTGCTGAGTACCCTTGTACTCATGTTGCTATAATCTACATTTTTACAGAAGACGCTGCAACCCCTTCTGATGGGTTCTATGTAGACGTTGACATCAACGAGTAGGCTAAAGACCCAGGTGGTGACCCTGAGCTTGTGAAGGACCACGTAGTATAGCTAGGCTTTCCAAGCCTCTTTTATTTTACTAGTTGTCTGTACTCAGACAAGTTACTTCCGCTGCTGGTTTGTATGACTGTATGACTTGTATGTTGGGTCGTGAGACCCGTACCTTTGTGTATGTTATGTATGGCTCCCTGAGCCTTA
This sequence comes from Triticum aestivum, assembly GCF_018294505.1. Classification (NCBI taxonomy): domain Eukaryota; kingdom Viridiplantae; phylum Streptophyta; class Magnoliopsida; order Poales; family Poaceae; genus Triticum; species Triticum aestivum. Next base: position 279,783,642 of record NC_057806.1, read on the forward strand.
AATAAAGTACTTGTGTCGTAGAGTCATGTTGTGATGCTTCGTTGTATTTGCACATATCGAGCATATTGTGTGTATGATTGAAATGCTTGGTATGTGTGGGATCTGACTATCTAGTTGTTTATCTTTAGTAGCCTCTCTTATCGGGAAATGTCTCCTAGTGTTACCGTTGAGCCATGGTAGCTTGCTACTGCTCTGGAACACTTAGGCTGGCCGGCATGTGTCCTTCTTCGTTCCTGTGTCTGTCCCTTCGGGGAAATGTCACGCATTGAGTACCGGAGTCCTGTTAGCCCGCTACAGCCCGGTTTACCGGAGTCCTGCTAGCCCAGTGCTACAGCCCGGACCCACTTGCTGTTGACCGACACGTTCGAAGCTGGGTCATGGATGCCTGTCCCTGTAAGTCTGTGCCACTTTGGGTTTACGACTAGTCATGTCAGCCCGGGCTCCTTATCATGTGGATGCTAGCGACACTATCATATACGTGAGCCAAAAGGCGCAAACGGTCCCGGGCAAAGGTAAGGCGACACCCGTGGGGATACCATGCGTGAGGCCACAAAGTGATATGAGGTGTTACCGGCTAGATCGATGTGACATCGAGTCGGGGTCCTGACAGCGTTGGCATCAGAGCCGGACTGCCTGTAGGTTCTCCAAGCCAAACTGGTCGATGTTGAGTCTAGAAATTCTTTAGTTATATGTAGGGGAATTGTTTGTGGGTTGGAACGTAAGGCTCTTTTTACTTCTTTATCTTATGACATTCTGATCTGAGTCAGTCCATTCTTCCACCGGGGGTTAAGGAATTAGGATCTGTTCTCTCTATCAGGATCACGTGTTACTAATCAGTTTTACCTTATAAGTTTGAGGGATACAAGCCTAGTTCAGTTCTACTACCACATTATGTTGTCAGAATGGATTCAGAACTTTGACATGATGATGTTGAGTGTGTACGAAATCCTTTGTCAAATGTCTCAAAATCCTTCTTGAGCATTTACAGCTGTTATGCTGCCGAAATTTTGCTAGAAATTCTAATGCCCTTGCATTATGATTGTGCTTTCAGATGGCCACTCGCGACCTCAATCAAGTGGTTCGCCTGACTCGATGCCTAGATGTACCCGGCCATACTGCCAAGTTGGTCAGGGTAATGACTGAGGCTAGATACCGTTGGTATCCTGAGTACACGGTCGAAGAGCAATTCCGAGACTTTAATCAAAGCCAGTATCTCTGCACTGTCAGGATATTTCCATCTTATCCTGGATCCACCGAGCCTCTTCACTGCTCCTATGGACTCGGGGTTACTATTGAGATGGCTGTGCAGGACGCCGCCTACTCTATGATGACCATTATGCGAGTCAGATCTGGTCTAATTCGGGACTCTGATTTCTGGTATATGCCAGGATCACTTCCGGGAGCACAAGGGTATCTCCAGGCTATTTATGCTGACCCCACTCAGGAGGATTCACGGACTCGCACCACTGCTGAGATGCTCGAGGATAAGGACCGTGAAAATCGGGCCTTGAGGTTAGAGCTCTTCAATACCCGTGCTGACCACTGGGCCACTTTGACTCGGTTCGCACCGGCGGTGCAAGCTGGATTTTCAGATATGCGCGATCTCTATCCTGTGAGATCTGCTCTGCCAGACGTGATGGTTTGGCGTGATGTAGGAGGCATCACCCCACCTCGCGGTCCCCGCAGGCCACCGTCTGTTGGTCCAAGACCTCATCCTAGCCCCTATGGTCCACAAGCTCCGCGAGATCGTCTGTTTCCGGATGATCATGTTGAGCTTCCAGGCTATGGAGGTGACTTCTACGAGGACTACTACGGATCGGTCTGAGTTAGCGATAGTATCACTAGTTCGCACTAGCTGTGTCGTCTATCGTCCCGCGTGACTCGTGGGATATGACCTAGTTTGTACTCTTTCCGGAGGTGTAGAAAAATAATGTATAGGAGCTTGGAATGCCTCCGATGAGATGTAATCCTCTTTCACCGTAATAGTACTTTGTTTGGTCTTGTACTAAACCCTGTATGGTGTGTATGACGATGGAATAAAAGAAGCAGTTTCTGTATCTACCATGTCATACGGATGATCATCTTGCATTCCGAGTTATTCCTTACATTCTGTATCCTATGTCGGAATTTCATCATCCTGACTAAATCATTGTCTTGTTTACCTAGGATGGTCAACACGCGCGCTAACCCTGCTTCTCAAGAGCAGGCCGAAGGCAGTGAAGGCAGGAATGAAAATCTGCCTCATCCTCCTTCACTAGCCGAGGTTATGATGGAAGCTGAGAGAAACAAGCGGGAGACCAACCGTTTGTTGGAGCGTATTGAACAGAATACAGCACACCATCAGAGGGCTAACGTGGTGTCACTCAGTGATTTTATCAAATTGCATCCACCCACATTCCACCACTCCGTCGAGCCTCTCGACGCTGGTGACTGGCTTCGCAGTATCTTTCACAAGCTGCGTTCCGCGCTAGTAGCTGAGGCTGACAAGGTCACCTTTGCTGCATATCATCTTGAAGGCCCCGCCAGTCTATGGTGGGAGAATTAAGGAGCTATGCGCCCAGCGGGCCATGTCACTACTTGGGCTGAGTTCAGTGAGGCTTTCCGTGAACATCACATTCCGGAGGGTCTCATGGACCGTAAACGTGAAGAATTTTGCAGTTTCACCCAAGGCCGACTTTCTGTGGACGTTTACAGCAGGGAGTTCGGAAATCTCGCACGATATGCAACCGAGGAAGTTTCTACTGACGCCAAGAAGCAAGCAAGGTTCCGTAAGGGCCTTAGTCCTGAGCTTCGCCGCGACCTCCGTCTGCATGAGTGCACATCTTTTCAGAAACTTGTCAACAAAGCCATCAGTGCTGAAACTGGTCAGACTGACTATGACGCAACACGCAAGCATGGCCGTGACATGGGTTCCTCATCCGGTGCTGGTCCTCAGAAGCGCCGCGTGTGGGTGCCCAACACCGCCCTGCCACCCAGGTTCACACCGAGGCCATCTTTCTAGGCGCCTCGCCCTGTTCAACAGTCTGCACCGGCCAAGCCCTATGGGGGTCCAACTAACAAATCTCCTCCACGTACCAGTTCCGTGACTTGTTTCAAGTGCGGGGAATCTGGTCACTATATGCGTGAGTGTCCCCAGACCAACCCCAACCAGTCTACCAAAGCTGTTGGCCGTGGCAAGCCGACAGGAAAAGTATTCCACGCCAAGCCGGTCACCGCTACACGTGGCCATGTCAACTGTATCTCTGCCGAAGAAGCTCAAGAGGATCCCAACGTCGTTCTCGGTACGCTTCTTGTTAATTGCCACCCGGCATCTGTTCTTTTCGATACAGGAGCCTCTCATTCCTTTATATCCGAAAATTATGCTTGTTTGCATAACGTTGCATTCTGTGACATGCCATCCACTATGGAAATTTCTACCCCTGGTTCTAGATGGCAGACCTCTAGGGTAAGTTATGGAAATGAAATCCAAGTCGACAGACTTGTTTTCCTCGCATCTTTGATAGCCCTTAAATTTTCAGATATTAATATCATTTTGGGTATGGACTGGATGTCAGCTCATCAAGCCAAAATTGATTGCTTCTCTAGGACTGTTCAACTCACCCATCCTTCGGGGAAGATAGTCAATGTCTTGACCCGAATAGCCAAGCGACAATTATATTCTCTTAACGCCAGCCCTCTGCCAGACCTTGAGGACATTCCGGTAGTCCGTGACTTCCCGGATGTTTTTCCAGAAGAATTGCCAGGTGTTCCACTTGACAGGGATGTTGAGTTCGTAATAGACCTCATTCCAGGAACTGTTCCGATTGCTAGAAGACCTTATAAGATGGCACCACTAGAACTAGCCGAGCTTAAGAAACAACTCGATGAGTCCTTGAAAAAGGGTTTCATCCGACCTAGCTCATCTCCGTGGGCTTGCCCCGTCCTATTCGTCAAGAAGAAGGATGGTACGGACCGGATGGTTGTAGATTACCGACCTGTCAACTTGGTCACAATCAAGAACAAATATCCGCTTCCCAGGATCAACGACCTGTATGATCAGCTCGCTGGATCCTCAGTCTTCTCCAAGATGGATTTGAGGTTGGGCTACCATCAAATCAAAATCAGAAACGGGGACATCCCTAAAACGGCCTTTGTTACTCGTTACGGCCAATACGAGTACACCGTCATGTCCTTCGGTTTAACCAACGCTCCAGCCACCTTTTCTCGGTTAATGAACTCAATCTTCATGGAGTACTTGGATAAATTCGTTGTAGTTTACCTCGATGATATACTCATCTACTCCAAAAACGAGGAAGAACATGCCGAACATCTAAGGCTAGTGTTGAAGAAACTTTGAGAGCATCGCCTTTATGCCAAATTTTCTAAATGTGAATTCTGGTTGCCAGAAGTGACCTATCTAGGTCATGTAATATCTGGTAAAGGTATTGCTGTTAACCCTGAGCGAGTTCAAGCCGTCCTTAATTGGACTCCACCTGAATCGGTCAAGCAAGTTCGGAGTTTTCTAGGCTTAGCGAGCTATTGTCGTCGCTTTGTCGAGAACTTCTCCAAAGTTGCCAAACCTCTAACCGAACTCCTCAAGAAAGATAAGAAGTTCGAGTGGACTCCACAATGTGAGCACAGCTTTCAGGAACTGAAAAGACGCCTGACCTCTGCTCCCGTACTGGTACCGCCAGACTTCTCCAAGGATTTTGTTATCTACTGCGACGCCTCGCGACAAGGACTAGGTTGCATTCTCATGCAAGATCGACACGTAATTGCCTACGCTTCACGGCAATTGCACCCACATGAGGAGAATTATCCTACTCATGATCTAGAGCTTGCAGCCGTAGTCTATGCACTTAAGACCTGGCGACATTACCTCCTCGGTAACCGTTGCGAAATATTCACTGATCACCAAAGTCTGAAGTACATTTTCACCCCACCGGATTTGAATCTCAGGCAAAGACGTTGGGTTGAATTGATCATAGACTTCGATTTAGGGATAACCTACACCCCAGGGAAAGCCAACGTCATGGCTGATGCGCTAAGTCGTAAATCTTATTGTAACAACCTGATGTTACAACAAAGTCAACCGCTTCTCCATGAGGAATTTCGGAAGCTTAACCTTCACATTGTTCCTCAAGGTTTTCTTTCCACCTTGGTGGCAAAACCTACCCTTACGGATCAGATTATCAAAGCACAGAAGGTAGATCCGGGAATCTCCCGCATCAAGAGAAACGTTCAGAAAGGAATTGCGAAGTGTTTCTCCAGTAATGATCAAGGGGTCGTATACTTCGGGGATCGACTAGTGGTTCCCAAAGTGCGCAACCTGAGGCGATTGATCCTTAAGGAAGCTCATGAATCTCCTCTCACCATTCATCCCGGTAGTACTAAGATGTATCAGGACCTACGCCAGAGGTTCTGGTGGACTAGGATGAAGAGAGAAATTGCTCAGTACATTGCAAATTGCGACGTCTGTCGTCGTGTAAAAGCAGAGCACCAACGGCCTGCTGGCACCCTTCAACCCTTAGCTATTCCTGAATGGAAATGGGATAAAATTGGTATGGATTTCATTACCGGTTTTCCCAGGACCAGGAGAGGGAATAATGCTATCTTCGTCGTTGTCGATCGTCTCTCCAAAGTAGCCCATTTCCTACCTGTTCGTGAGAGTATAACCGCTAGTCAGCTGGCAGACTTATACATCTCCCGAATAGTGTCCCTCCATGGTGTTCCTTTGGAAATCAACTCGGATCGAGGAAGTCTTTTCACCTCTCGATTTTGGGAAAGTTTCCAAAATGCTATGGGAACCCGTCTCTCCTTTAGCACCGCCTTCCACCCTCAGTCGAGTGGTCAAGTGGAAGCGTCAACCAGATTCTAGAAGACATGCTTCGAGCCTCTGTTATCTCGTTCGGAATGGACTGGGAAAAGTGCCTTCCATTTGCCGAATTCGCTTACAACAACAGCTATCAATCTAGCTTGGGTAAAGCCCCTTTTGAAGTTCTCTATGGACGACGGTGTCGAACACCCCTTAACTGGTCAGAGACCGGGGAAAGACAATTCTTTGGCCCGGATATGATTCATGAAGCAGAAGAACAAGTTCGTATCGTTCGTGAAAAGTTGAAAACAGCCCAATCTCGTCAAAAGAGTCAATATGACCGAAAACATAAGGCTATGACTTTCGAGGTTGACGAGAAGGCTTATCTTCGGGTCACCCCTCTGAAGGGAACCCATCGTTTCGGTATCAAAGGCAAATTGGCTCCTCGTTACATTGGACCTTTTCGCATTCTCGCCAAACGAGGAGAAGTTGCCTACCAGTTGGAATTACCACCGCACCTCTCCAGAGTCCACGATGTCTTCCACGTTTCTCAACTCAGGCGTTGCTTCTCGGATCCTATCCGTGAAGTGGACCACGAAACGCTTGATCTCCAAGATAATCTTACATATCGAGAGTACCCCATTCGTATCCTCGATCAGGCCGAGCGTACCACTCGACGTCATAACATCAAGTTTCTCAAAGTACAATGGTCGCACCATTCTGAGGATGAAGCAACTTGGGAAAGGGAGGATCGTCTTCGACTTGGGTACCCTGCCTTCTTCCCGGAGGTATCCAAATCTCGGGGCGAGATTCTTTTGAGTGGGGGTGAGTTGTCACACCCTAGCTAGTCATGCATTAGAGTGTTGCATCATGTTTACTCTTTCATCAGAAACTTGAAATGGGGATCTGTGAAACCCTCAGAATCATTTTGAAAATGACCCAAATAAAAATTTCTCCAAAAGGGTCCAAGAAAATGCTCATGTTGCTCTCTGAAAATATTGGCCAGAGATAAAAATCAAACCAATATTTTTAGTGGCTCATGGACATTTATTTTGGGCATTTGGAATTAATGCATAAATATTTGCATTGGAAATATATTTCTATATATATTAATATATGTCCAAATATTATGCCAACTATAAAGGAGCTCTGGAATAATATATCTAGCCCCTGCAAAAATTGGCATAAGTTAAATAAATGATTTAATATATTATTTTAAATCAAAACAAATGTCAGAATTTAGAAAACAGAAAAAAAATAAAAGGGAGAAGCTTACCTGGGCTCCTCCCTGTGCAGCCCAGCCAGCTGGCCGGCCCAGCCAGCAGGCGGCCCAGCCCGTCTCCCTCCTCTGTCGTCTTCGTCCCGACAGAGGGAGGGGAGTGTGGCCGGCGCGCGCACGCGCCACCGCGCCACGCCACCTCTCTCCCTGCTTGCCTGCCCTCCCCTCCTCGCTCGATGCCCCGGACGACGCCACGCCTCCCCCCTGCTCTCTCTCACTCGCCCTCGGCTCTTCCCTCCTCTCCCTCGCTCTCTCTCTCACACAGCCGAACACCACCGTCGCTGCCGTTCGCCATAGCAGCCGTCTCCGGCCACCCCTCGCTCCCCCGACTAGCTCAGAAGCTCCGCCACAACCCCCTCTTCCTCCCCACCGCTTCACGGGCCTCCGGAAGCCCTGTATCGCCGCCACGTCGCCGTTCCCCTCTTCGGGCTCCGACCATCATCGCCGTCGAATTCGCCGTCTCCAGCGCGTCTCCGAGCCCGCTTCGACGCCCACTGCAACCGCGGTGAGCCCCCGAGTCGTTTCCCCCTTCTTCCCTGGTCTCTTTCGATCTCTAGGCCTTAGCCCCACCTTGGCCGAGAGCTCCATGCCGCCGGCGATGTCGCCGTCGTGGCCACGGTCACCGTAGCACCCAACCGAGCACACTATCGTGCTCCACACTTCACTAGGAACACGCAGCACGCACCAACGCCTCACCAAACACCCTGCAACACCGACTCCGACCGCACCCGAACTCCCGCCGCCGCTCACGAGCTCGCCGTCGACGGTACCGGCCACCCCAGGCTCGGCCACCACCACCGTTCGACGCGCGGGAGCAAGGGCTCTCCAACGAGCCCAAGCACAGCCTCGCCCGTGCCCTGTAGCGCGATCCCGCATCACGCCGCCGTCTCGGGCCTCGCCGGCGTCGTGTCGCCGGTGGGTTTGACCCACTTTGACCACGGCAGGAACCCCCTGAGTCCCTGACAGGTGGGCCCAGCCCTGTAGCTAATTAGGATTAGCGCTAACCACTGTTAGTTAACCACCTGACACTGACCAGTGGGCCCCAGCGCCACTAACCCCTAATTAGGATTAAACTAACCCTGTTTAACCCCCCTGTCACTGACGTGTGGGCCCCACACGTCAGGTTTGACCCCAGACAGCCGCAGTTGACCACTGACGTCATGCTGACGTCATGCTGGCACAATAATTATATTTCTGGATTTAAATTAAATCAGGAAATTCCAGAATATTATTTAAACTTCAAAAATTCATAACTTTTATTCTGTAACTCCAAATTGGACAAATTATATATGAAAAATGATCAGAAAAATCCAATCTATCCATCTGTACTATTTTCATGCATGATCAAACAAGTTAAATTGATGTTTTAAGCAGAACAAGGAAAAGCACTTTAAAAGGCCATGTTTGAGTTTGAAATTTGAATCTTTGATTCAAATTTGCTCAAATCCTTCTGGTTTTAGTTGCATTAGCCCAACACACTCATATTGCCATGTTTCATGCATGCATCATATTGTTGCACATTGTTTGGTGATGTTGTGTATCGATGTCCTTTGCGACAGGTTCTGCCTCCGAGGAGTACCGTGATTACCCTAACGAAGAACCGTATCCGTGCATCGAACCATCAGGCAAGCAACCAACCATTGATCATATCGATACAATCCCATGTTCTCGCTCCTGCTCTCTTTTACTGCATTAAGACAACGCGTTTCAAACTGCTGTGTGCTACGGTAGTTGAACCCATTTCCTCTGCATGACCTGTCATTGCCACAGTAACTAGATGAAACCCACTAGCATGTGTAGGAGTTGATTGAGCCATATGTATGTGTTGTTCCTACCTTGCTATGCCTGCTATGCTTAGAGTCGTGTCAGGTCTGGTTCATCTGGGTGATGGGCTAGAGTGAAATGTTTATGTCGGTAATGAGAGTGGTGTGGTGAACACGATTTGGTAAAGGTATCGATGAGAGGCCATGTAGGAGTACATGGTGGGTTGTTTCATTGAAGCCGACCTTAAGCACTGAGATCTGTATGTGTGATTTGAGATACAGCTACTACCATGCATTGGGCCCTGAAATATGACCCCGCTCGACTTCTTATTCACCCTAGCTCTCTGTCCAGGAGTTGCAAGTAGTTTCTGGTGTTTGTAGCCTACTGGAGGCCGTGGACAGCGCTGACCGTAGGGGTGGGCTGTGATGCGGTAGGTACATGGCCGGGTGTACCGAATACCCGTTAGGTATCTCGGGAACCCTGTTCACATCGTTCGGGGCCGTATGGGAAACCCCGGCCGGACTCCCTGCGGATGGAACCTGAATAGGCGATAAACCTGGACTAGAGGCTTAAGTGTTTAGGTAGGTCGTGGTCTACACCCACGTCGGCTTTCGCTTGAAGTCTGCCGAGCACATGTCGTGTGCAGACGCTAAGTGGTGGAAACATGTATGAAGAAGTACACCCCTGCAGGGTTAACATGATCTATTCGAATAGCCGCGTCCGCGGTAAAGGACTACTTGGTTGCCTATACAGTTCATAGACAAGTAAATGGAAACTACTAAAAGCCTCAAGATAAGTGTGAGTGCCGAGGATGGCTCTTCCGTAGGAAGACGGAGGTGGATCCTCGGTAGTGTATTGAAGTGGTGAGTAGTGGACTCGTGTGCGCAAAACATTTCAAGTTGGAGTATCGTAGGATAGTCTAGCCAGGAGTCAAAGCTAGCTTGCTGCAATAACTCCACCAACCCTTCTTGATACTCTGCATGTATGTAGGATCTGATGTAAGTCTTGCTGAGTACCTTTGTACTCATGTTGCTATGATCTACATTTTTACAGAAGACGCTGCAACCCCTTCTGATGGGTTCTATGTAGACGTTGACATCAACGAGTAGGCTAAAGACCCAGGTGGTGACCCTGAGCTTGTGATGGACCACGTATTATAGCTAGGCTTTCCAAGCCTCTTTTATTTTACTAGTTGTCTGTACCCAGACAAAGTACTTCCGCTGTTGGCTTGTATGACTGTATGATTTGTATGTGGGGTCGAGAGACCCGTACCTGTGTGTATGATATGTATGGCTCTCTGAGCCTTAAATAAAGTACTTGTGTCATAGAGTCATGTTGTGATGCTTCGTTGTATTTGCACATATCGAGCATATTGTGTGTATGATTGAAATGCTTGGTATGTGTGGGATCTGACTACCTAGTTGTTTATCTTTAGTAGCCTCTCTTACCGGGAAATGTCTCCTAGTGTTACCGCTGAGCCATGGTAGCTTGCTACTGCTCTGGAACACTTAGGCTGGCCGGCATGTGTCCTTCTTCGTTCCTGTGTCTGTCCCTTCGGGGAAATGTCACGCTTTGAGTACCGGAGTCCTGTTAGCCCGCTACAGCCCGGTTTACCGGAGTCCTGCTAGCCCAGTGCTACAGCCCGGACCCACTTGCTGATGACTGACACGTTCGAAGCTGGGTCATGGATGCCTGTCCCTGTAAGTCTGTGCCACTTTGGGTTTACGACTAGTCATGTCAGCCCGGGCTCTTTATCATATGGATGCTAGCGACACTATCATATACGTGAGCCAAAAGGCGCAAACGGTCCCGGGAAAAGGTAAGACGACACCCGTGGGGATACCGTGCGTGAGGCCGCAAAGTGATATGAGGTGTTACCAGCTAGATCGATGTGACATCGAGTCGGGGTCCTGACATTTTGTTTCTATTAAGTTCCAAGTAAGACCTTTGGGATGGTATATGGTGATAGTTGATTTGATCTTGCTGAAAAACAGAAACTTTTGCGCTCACGAAAATAATTCTCATTTTTAACAGAAGCGTGATAAAATACTTCTTCTTTTTGCATAATATTAATAGAAAATTTTCCCAGGCTGTCCTAATTGTTAAGAATTTTCGGAATATCATAAGTATGGTTGGAGTACAGATTACTACAGACCATTCTATTTGGACAGATTCTGTTTTCAATGCATAGTTTGCTTGGTTTCTGGTTTCTATGGGTTATATTGCTCAATATAAATAGTGAAAATGATATTCTACAGTAGGCATTGTGTGAGAACAATTATGAATGTTGTCTTTGACAGGACCAAAGTGAAATGGTTTGCTCTTTATCATACTAACCTATCTCATGAAGTTCTGTTAAGTTTTGTGTGATTGAAGTTTTCAAGTTTTGGGTGAGATGTCGATATGAGGAGAATAAGGAGTGAAAAGACCCTAATCTTGGGGATGCCCAAGGCACCCCAACGTAATATTAAAGGAAGATCCAAGCAACTAAGCTTGGGGATGCCCCAGAAGGCATCCCCTCTTTCGTCTCCAACATTATTGGTAACCTCACTTGGAGCTACATTTTTATTCGTCATATGATATGTGTTTTTCTTGGAGTATCATTTTATTTTATTAAGATTTTCTTGATGTTATTTAGAATAATGTTTTTCATATTTTATTTCAATAAAAATGTCAAGTATAGCCTTTGCCATGCTTATTTTGCAAGTCTATATGTTGCTGTTTCAAAACAGAAAGTTTACCGCTGTTGCAAAAATTACCTAGAAAAGTCAGAACGTGATAAAATGTTGAAACTTTTTGCACAATAATATCTCATAATTTTTCTACAATGTGGTAAATTTTCATAATTTTTGGAGTTAAAGAAGTATTGATACTCTTGCATTCTTGACAGACTATACTGTTTTGGCAGATTGCTATTATGTTTGCTTCTTTAATGATTCTATTTGAGGATAGGAGTATTAAATATGCAGAGGCATTTGGTATGCAATGTTGAATAATAATTTTGGTGATTTTCTACAGTCGAGAATGATAAGGTTTTGCATTGATTTATACTAACTTATCTCACGAGTTCTTGTTGAGTTTTGTGTGGATGAAGTTTTTGAGATTTAGGAAAACCGTGATATGAGAGGAATTAAGAAGACACAAAAGCTCAAGATTGGGGATGCCCAAGGCACCCCAAGATAATATTTCAAGAAGTCTCAAGCATCTAAGCTTGGGGATGCCCCGGTAGGCATCCCACCTTTCTTCTTCAAAAATTATCGGTTAGTATCGCCTGAGTTGAAATGGGGATGACAGAACCCCCAGTCCCCTCTGAAACCAACTAGGGTTACTAAAATAATTTTTCAATGAACCTGAAATGCCCTTCTAAAATGCCCATCATTTTTGTCTTGGTTCAGAACCTCTGCCAAAAATGGTGCACATTTTCCTAGGCCATCCTAGGGTTTTTGAATTAAATCATAAATATTTGAATTTGGGCATTTAAAATAATATAAAATATCTAAATGCTCAAATATCTCCAAACTAAAATGTTTCATGTTGGAAATAATCCAACTATGGGCCAGGAATAGTTTGGTGATTTTTGAAGTTGCCTAGGTATTTTATTAAATTCAACAAAGTTGCAGATATATTAAATAAAACAGAAAACAGAAGAAAAAGGGAAAAACTTACCTGGGCTCCTCCCTGTGCGGCCCAGCCAGCTGGCCGGCCCAGCCAGCAACCGACCCAGCCCAGCACTGTAGCCCTCCGTCGTCTTCCTCCCCTCGCCCCGAAGCTGCTGCGTGCTCGCGCGCGCACGGCCGCGCGGCCACCTCCTGCTTGCCGACGACCTCCTGGCCGCGTGGACGACGCCCGCAGCCCGTCCCGATCCCCCCTGCTCTCTCTCACTCTCCCCGGCTCTTTCCTTCCTCTCCCTCGCTCTCTCTCTCTCACGGCCGAACACCACCGTCGCCGCCGTTCGCCACAGCAGCCATCTCCGGCCACCCCTCGCTCCCCCGACTAGCTCAGAAGCTCCGCCACAACTCCCTCTTCCTCCCCACCGCTCCACGGGTCCCCGGAAGCCCTGCATCGCCGCCACGTCGCCGTTCCCCTCTTCGGCTCCAATCATCATCGCCGTCGAATTCGTCGTCTCCGGCACGTCCCCGAGCCCGCTTCGACGCCCACTGCAACCGCGGTGAGCTACGCCACCGTTTCCCCCTCTTCTCCCCCTCGTTCCCTCACCATAGCCTCCTCCCCACCACGGCCGAACCTCCGCCGTCGCCGAGCTCGCCGTCGACGCAGCTCCGGTGACCATTTGGTCACCCCGGCGAGTCCAACGAGTTCGCAAGACCCCGTAGAGCATCCCTAGCGCCTCGCTTCGCTCGACTTCGAGCTCCAACCCCGTTCCCGTGCACGACCGAACCCCGGCGGCCGCAGCCGAGCTCGCCGCCGTCGACTCCGGCCACCCCGACCCCAACGGACTCCGCCAAGAGCTGCGGGTTGTCCTCAGCTCCACTCCGGTGGTCTCCGCGGTCCGTTTGGTGGCCGAAATGACCAAAACCACGTCCGCCGCCGCGTCGGGCTCGCCGGCGACTAAACGCCGGCAGCCGACTTTGACTTTGACCACGGGTGGGCCCTGGTTGACTCCCCTGAGTCAATGACAGGTGGGGCCCAGCCCTGTTAATTAAACAGGATTAGTTTTAATTAACTTTTAATTAAATTAATCACCCTGACATGCGGGACCCACTGTCAGGTTTGACCCAGACCTGTTCCGTTGACCTGCTGACGTCACACTGACGTCAGGCTGACGCAGTAATTGATTTTCTGGATTTAAATTAAATCAGGAAATTCCAGAATATTAATTAAACTTCAAAAATTCATAACTTTTATTCTGTAACTCCAAATTGGACAAATTATATATGAAAAATGATCAGAAAAATCCAATCTATCCATCTGTACTATTTTCATGCATGATCAAACAAGTTAAATTGATGTTTTAAGCAGAACAAGGAAAAGCACTTTAAAAGGCCATGTTTGAGTTTGAAATTTGAATCTTTGATTCAAATTTGTTCAAACCCTTCTGGTTTTAGTTGCATTAGCCCAACACACTCATATTGCCATGTTTCATGCATGCATCATATTGTTGCACATTGTTTGGTGATGTTTGTGTATCGATGTTCTTTGCGGCAGGTTCTGCCTCCGAGGAGTACCGTGATTACCCTAACGAAGAACCGTATCAGTGCATCGAACCATCAGGCAAGCAACCAACCATTTGATCATATCGATACAATCCCATGTTCTCGCTCCTGCTCTCTTTTACTGCATTAAGACAACGCGTTTCAAACTGCTGTGTGCTACGGTAGTTGAACCCATTTCCTCTGCATGACCTGTCATTGCCACAGTAACTAGATGAAACCCACTAGCATGTGTAGGAGTTGATTGAGCCATATGTATGTGTTGTTCCTACCTTGCTATGCCTGCTATGCTTAGAGTTGTGTCAGGTCTGGTTCATCTGGGTGATGGCTAGAGTGAAATGATTATGTCGGAAATGAGAGTGGTGTGGTGAACACGATTTGGTAAAGGTATCGATGAGAGGCCATGTAGGAGTACATGGTGGGTTGTTTCATTGAAGCCGACCTTAAGCACTGAGATCTGTATGTGTGATTTAAGAATCAGCTACTACCATGCATTGGGCCCGAAACCAATGGACCCTCTCGGCTTCTTATTCACCCTAGTTCTCCGTCCAGGAGTTGCAAGTAGTTTTTGGTGTTTGTAGCCTACTGGAGGCCGTGGACAGCGCTGACCGTAGGGGTGGGCTGTGATGCGGTAGGTATGTGGCCGGGTGTACCGAATACCCGTTAGGTATCTCGGGAACCCTGTTCACATCGTTCGGGGCCGTATGGGAAACCTCGGCCGGACTCCCTGCGGATGGAACCTGAATAGGCGATAAACCTGGACTGGAGGCTTAGGTGATTAGGTAGGTCGTGGCCGACACCCACGTTGGGCTTCCGCTTGAAGGTTGCCGAGTACATGTCGTGTAAACGACGGTAAGTGGTGAGAGCGTGTATGAAGAAGTACACCCCTGCAGGGTTAACATGATCTATTCGAATAGCCGCGTCCGCGGTAAAGGACTACTTGGTTGCCTATACAGTTCATAGACAAGTAAATGGAAACTACTAAAAGCCTCAAAATAAGTGTGAGTGCCGAGGATGGCTCTTCCGTAGGAAGACGGAGGTGGATCCTCGGTAGTGTATTGAAGTGGTGAGTAGTGGACTCGTGTGCGAAAAACCGTTTCAAGTTGAAGTATCGTAGGATAGTCTAGCCAAGAGTCAAAGCTGGCTTGCTGCAATAACTCCACCAACCCTTCTTGATAATATGCATGTATATAGGATCTGATGTAAGTCTTGCTGAGTACCTTTGTACTCATGTTGCTATAATTTACATTTTTACAGAAGACGCTGCAACCCCTTCTGATGGGTTCTATGTAGACGTTGACATCAACGAGTAGGCTAAAGACCCAGGTGGTGACCCTGAGCTTGTGAAGGACCACGTAGTATAGCTAGGCTTTCCAAGCCTCTTTTATTTTACTAGTTGTCTGTACTCAGACAAGTTACTTCCGCTGCTGGTTTGTATGACTGTATGACTTGTATGTGGGGTCGTGAGACCCGTACCTTTGTGTATGTTATGTATGGCTCCCTGAGCCTTAAATAAAGTACTTGTGTCGTAGAGTCATGTTGTGATGCTTCGTTGTATTTGCACATATCGAGCATATTGTGTGTATGATTGAAATGCTTGGTATGTGTGGGATCTGACTATCTAGTTGTTTATCTTTAGTAGCCTCTCTTATCGGGAAATGTCTCCTAGTGTTACCGCTGAGCCATGGTAGCTTGCTACTGCTCTGGAACACTTAGGCTGGCCGGCATGTGTCCTTCTTCGTTCCTGTGTCTGTCCCTTCGGGGAAATGTCACGCATTGAGTACCGGAGTCCTGTTAGCCCGCTACAGCCCGGTTTACCGGAGTCCTGCTAGCCCAGTGCTACAGCCCGGACCCACTTGCTGTTGACCGACACGTTCGAAGCTGGGTCATGGATGCCTGTCCCTGTAAGTCTATGCCACTTTGGGTTTACGACTAGTCATGTCAGCCCGGGCTCCTTATCATATGGATGCTAGCGACACTATCATATACGTGAGCCAAAAGGCGCAAACGGTCCCGGGCAAAGGTAAGGCGACACCCGTGGGGATACCGTGCGTGAGGCCGCAAAGTGATATGAGGTGTTACCGGCTAGATCGATGTGACATCGAGTCGGGGTCCTGACACTAATCTATGCATCCATAACTCAGAAAATTATATGTTCTTTGAGTTGTCCCTCTTAGTTGTCTTCCGACCCTCGTCTATCAATTGATAGTCAAGAGTATGCGTGCATTCGTTTATCGATGCCTATTACTCTTGTGGTCCGTCAAGCCATTCCATTTAGGATGACTAGGAGAAACAAACTCCAGTACCTCATCCATATTCAGGATTGGGTCAAAGCAGTTGTACTCCGCAGATCAAATACTAATCCAGTTTTTGTTCTGTTCCACCCTGGAGTGTTACCATCTTTATATTAAGGTTATCATGGGAATGGCACACCATCCTATGAATTCTTGATTTAGTGATACTCTCGCCATCATTATTCATTCCTCGGTTTCGTGTTGTCGTAACCGGAATGCCGACAAGTGAACTATGATGTGTGAAGTCAATACTCCTAGCAACCGTGTTGCTTGGTAGTTAAAGGACAATAATTTCATTCTTAGTGTGTTGGTTCTTGAATCATCATTCTAAGATAGATTGGGCTACCTAGTCCTTATTGTTGGTGCACTTTTCGATCGGTGAGTTAGGATTTCGTCAATCCCTCGCTCTTTGATCATATCATCTTGCCCTGAAAAGCAAGATTGTTCTCGAGCTTAGTAACATATCGGTGGTTCGTGATTTTCCGAATATCTTCTCGAAAGTATCACCAGGTTGTCACCTGACTGTTATGTTGAGCTCGTGATCAAGTTGGTTTATCCTGTAAACTACCCTTTCTCCAAGAATCTGTGTTGGGTACCCCTGAGCTAGTTGGCTAAGCTGAACAACAACTTGGAGAGTTGGAGGATAAAAGCTGGCATGGCTTAGTTCATTTTAAGGGATATCTTCTTGTGTGTGTTGAAGAAGGATGATATCTTCATCAATTGATCCTTGAGACCAGTTGCTGGAGCTATTGTCCTGCCAAAACTTTGATTTGAGTGTGGGCTATCCTCAAATCAAATCAGAACCAACGATATCCGTAATGTTGTCTTACTCGTGGTTTTTCCTCGAGCATACACCATTATATTCTTTGGTCTGACCAATGCTATCACCGTGTTCACCTAACTATGGAATTCCTTTTAAAAGGAAACCCGGATGAATTGTTGTTGAGCCCATTGACAACATCCATATCTCCTCCATGATTTTGTTGAACATTAAGCTAGTGTTGGAAACTTGTGTAAGCATTTTCTTCATGCCCCGTTCATGAAGTATATGTTTGGATGAAAGAAGTGACTTCCTTTGATTCACGTGCATTTGATGTAAGTTGCCGTCGTGAATTCGAGAAAGTTTGTTTTTGCTCCTCTGGAATCATCCCAGGTCAGTCATGCATGTGCGAAGTATTCTATGGTCTGATAGACTGATCATCTTCATTCCCTATGTATCCCTAGCACACCAAGCCACTGATTGATTTGTTCAAGGAAAAGGAGTTGCTGTGCAAATACTAGTTCATGCATAAGATTCCTATATCCTCAATGATGGTTCCCTACCAGAACTCGGTAGTGTTTTATTGTAAGACTACCATGTGATCATGTCTGTCTGAGGCAGCGTGTTCACACATGTGTAGCAGAACCAGCTCATGTTTTGGAGCTTGCTATCGTAGTTCATTTCCCGAGAATCTCGCAACGTCATTTCGTCGATTTGTGTTGCAAACTTTCATTTTTCTTCCTAGACTCGATGAATCTGGAATATCCTGACACCAGCCAGATCTCAATCTCAGGCAGATATGATGGTTGGAACATTTCCCAAGAACTATAATATTGGTCCCTCGATAACCGGTAAAGAGGATGTCGTGGCCAACACACCCAACCGGAAGACCTATTATTGTAGTATCTTGTTTGAGGAAGTTGGCCACCTCCCCATAAGGATTTCGTAGGATTTACTCCCTAGTTATGCCTTATGATTTTTGTGTTTCCGAAGTCCGACCTTTACTTGATGTGCTAGATACCAGACCATTTCAAGGAATGGGATGCGCTAGTACATCAAGGAGAACATTAGAAGCGGAGTGCTAAATGTCTCTCGGTCGATCGTCTAGATTTTGTCCCCTTGGCCTTGCTAAGGTGAAATCTGAGAAAGTGTTATCTTCCTTTGCATCTGCATCATCCATCACTATTCATCATGGTAGTGTGTTGTGTTGCCAGGACCCTTGACACGGAAATTGGTAAAACCTTGATGAATATGGAAATGCTCCAGTTCTTGAGAGCACACACAAACGCTAGGTGTTATCATCGGCACTAACTGGGATTGCTCTCAGTTTCCTCGATTGTGCTATAACTTTTCAAACAATGGATTCACTCTCTATTGTTGGGTTCTTCCCTAGTTACCAGAATCATTCCCAGCATTTGCATTTTGTTCCCAGCTTGCACCACCAATGTGCCATTCTACCATGGGTCTCTTCCATTTCCGGTGGTAAGCAAATTCATCCATTACGTTGTCTTCAACAAGGTAATCCACATCATCCAAGTCCGAGTATGCCATTCTACCGACCCCCTCCAAACGATCGCTCGAGAATTGCCTTAGGCTGGTTTAAAGAGTTTCAATGATCTCCGAGTCAAAGGTAATCCCTTTTGCCACTTAAGGGGATATATCTACGAGTCACGGTTCCTAAGGAGTCTCGTTGTGGTATCATGTCAACTTAACTCCTCGCTACGTTGACAACCGTTCACCACCCTCTTAGGTGTGGAATTGTTGCCTACCTAGTAAACCTTCGTCATCCGTTTCACTCCATCCCTCTAGATGTGTGCTTCGTCTCTCAGCTCAAGACATGCTGCTATGTCTCATTCCGTGAGTTAATCCTGAGTTGTTCGACCTTCGAGAAGAACGATTCTTTTAGGGTCTTTCCTTCCTCTCATTGTCATGATAGTTGGAGTTCTCAGAGCAAGACTTCGAGACAATGATGGTGAACGAATCAACGTTCAGTTGAAGTGCACCCTGGATCGTGAAGATTATACTAGTTTGCGTTTCCCCTTCATCTTACCCTACGCTTGAATCTCGAGACGAGATTCTTGTTTAGTGGGGGTGAGTTGTCACATCCCTAGTTCTGGCCTGACCTATGCTTGCTTCCATGTGTGCATCATGTTTAAAGTTCATGAAATTTGAAATGGGGATGACCAAGCCGTAGCACCAAAGCAATGCAAATAGGTTCAACTTCAAAATATTTTCAAAGAACCCAAATTGGTTTGCAAAAATGTTCATGATTAATGGAAAAGGGTGAAAACCATATCCAGAGATGATGGATAGTTTTCCAAGACATTTTTGGATTTTTGAATAAACCATATTGTATTTGAATTGGGGCATTTAAATACTGTTAATATTTTTAAATGCTCCAACAATTCTGAAAATAGTTGAGGGCCTCTGTAATAATTCAGTTAATGCCCACAATTATTTTCAGGATTTATTAAAATGATTTGGTTTATAAACTAAGTCAAAACAGAGCAAATAAATAGAAAAACAGAAATAAAAGAGAGAAGCCCAGCCACTTACCTGGCGCTCACCTGCAGCAGAGCCGGCCCAGCTTCCGTTTCGGCCCAGCCCACCGCCGCCTCCCCCCCTGTCGTCTTCCTCCTCGCGAGAAGGACAGAGGCGTGTCGCCCACGCGCGCGCTTGCCCCTGGCCACCTCCTGCTTCCTCCCCGAGCCCTCTAGCGACGCCACGGAGACGCCCTCGACCCCCTCGACCGCTATCCCTTCTCTCCGCTCGCTCTAGCTCTCTCCCTCCCTCGATTTGGAGCACCACCGAGAGCCACCGGAGGGCGCCACCGTCGCATCCATAGCCACCGGCCACCCCTCGCCCTTCCGCTGAGCTCAGGAGCTCCGCCTCGACCCCCTCTTCCTCCCCACCGAGCCAAGCCCCTCGGGAAGCTCTGCATCGCCTCCACGCCATCGTCTTCGTCCTCGACCGCCGCCGATGGTCGCCGTCGATTCGCCGCCGTTTGTGCTTCCCCGAGCTCGCTGATCCTCCCTGCATGATCCCCATGAGCCCCTGCTTCGTTTCCCCCTAACCCCATGTCCGATTTCGAGCTCTAGCCGCCCCCTCTACCGGAGCCGAGACGCTCCGCCGCACGGGCTCGTCACCGGCGAAGCCCCGGTGACCTTTTGGTCCCACGCCTGCATCTGTTGCACTCACAACGTCCCGTAGAGTAAAACTAGCACGGCAACCGTCTCGTTTGCACACCGCAGCGCCGGTCCCGCGAACCCCCGAGCTCCGGCCGCCGTCTGGCTCGATGCCGTCGTCATTCCCGGCCACCCCAGCTCCAACCACCGTCATCGTTGGATGCGCCACACCGCCAGCTACCCGTAGCACCCAGCCGTTCGCCCCGCCGTGCCCCACAGCACCATTCCCAACTTCGCCGAACTCCGGCCGCCGCTTTGGAGCTCGCCGTCGTCAGCTCTGGCCTCCCCATGACCCAGCACCCGCACCGTTCGACGCGTGGGAGCAAGGGCTCTCCAACGAGCCCAAGCACGGCCTCGCCCGTGCCCTGTAGCGTGTTTCCAATGGCCGCCACCGTCCCGGGCCTCGCCGGCGTCGAGTCGCCGGCGGGATTGACCCTACTGACCAGGGGTTTGACCCCGTTGACTACTGACCATGTGGGCCCAGTTTGACCCCTTGGGTTAATGACAGGTGGGGCCCAGCTCTGTTAGTTAATTAGGATTAGTACTAATTGAATTAGTTAAACTAATTACCCCTGCTGACACTGACAGTGGGCCCCGTGGCTATTAATTTGATTAGTTAGAATTAATTAACTCTGTTAGTCACCTGAGTCACTGACCAGTGGGCCCCACTGGTCAGGTTTGACCCGGACCAGCCCCTGTTGACCTGCTGACATCATGCCAACGTCATGCTGACGCAGTAAATGTTTTCTGGAGTTTTAAATAAATCAGAAATGATTTATTTAATTTCAGAAAATAGCTAAACTTCTAAAATTCATAGAAATTCAACCGTAGCTCAGAATTAAATAATTTATATATGAAAAATGATCAGAAAAATCCAATCTATCCATCTGTACCATTTTCATGCATGTTAGGACAACTTGTGACCACTGTTTAGGACAATTCAATTAAATGGCATTTAAATAACCACATGTGGAGTTTGAATTTGAATCTTGGATTCAAACCAACTTCATTTAATCTGGTTTAGTTGCATCAGCACAAATCACATCATATTGCCATGTCACATTCATGCATCATATTGTCGCATTGTATTGATTGTGTTCTTCCTTGTTTGCCGGTAATTGTCCCCTCTCGATAGACGTGTACCGGTGATGTGATCGATGACACCGATGAAGAGCTATATTATCTTCAGAAGTGCCAGGCAAGCAAAACCCCCTTGTTCATTCCGATAAAATCCCACTCTCCCGCTCCTGCTCTCTTTTACTGCATTAGGACAACAACGACATATTTGTTACTTGCTGCGGTAGCTGAACCCCTTTATCCTTTGCATGACCTGTCATTGCCACAGTAAATAGATGAAACCCACTAGCATGAGTAGGATTTGTTTGAGCCCTGATGTGCCTACTCATTCATGCTTGTTTGTCATGCCTGCTACTGCTTAGAGTTGAGTCAGGTCTGATTCATCGGGGATGAATCAGAGGTGTGTGAACATGTCCTACTGTGTGTGAGCTAAGTGTGTGAACACGATTTGGTAAAGGTAGCGGTGAGAGGCCATGTAGGAGTACATGGTGGGTTGTCTCATTGCAGCCGTCCTCAGGAACTGAGTTCTGTGTTTGTGATCCATGAACAGTTACTACCATGCATTGGAATGCTTAAGTGCCCCCCTCGGCTTCTTAATCACCCTTGTTCTCTGTCCAGGAGTTGCAACTAGTTTCTGGTGTTTGTAGGTAGTGTTAGTAGTCTACCAAGTGGCACCCGGTACAGGTGGGCTTGGGACAGACTAGGCACAGTGGCCCGGTGTACCAAGTGGCACCCGGATGGTGGGCTTGGGAACCCTGCTCACATCGTTTGGGGCCGTGAGTGAGACCCCGGCCGGATCTCCTTGCGGATGGAACCCGAATAGGCGATAAACCTGGACGAGAGACTTGAGTGTTTAGGTAGGCCGTGGCCGACTCCCTCGCCCGGCTTCCGCTTGAAGGTTGCCGAGGTACATGACGTGTACAGGGCGATAAGTGGCGAGAGCGTGTGTGAAGAAGTACACCCCTGCAGGGTTATCATTATCTATTCGAATAGCCGGATTCCTCGGATATGGAAACTTGGACCCCTTGCATAGTTCATAGACAAGTGAAAGTGGATACTCTAAAATACACAAGATAAGCGTGAGTGCTATGGATGGCGTTCTCATAGGGAGACGGGAGCAGATCCATAGTGGTGTATTGATATGGTGAATATGTGGACTCGTGTGCGCCACCTCAAGAGTTACTTGCAGTCGTAGTTCAGGTTAGCCACCAAGTCAAGCTGGCTTGCTGCAGTTAAACCCCACCATCCTCTCTGTTGATAATGATGCATATGTAGATAGTTCTGATGTAAGTCTTGCTGGGTACATTTGTACTCACGTTTGCCTATTTTATGTTTTTGCAGAGAGACTTCAGTCTCACTAGTAGTTCCACGTGGACTTCGACGTTTAGCTTGTTACCTCAGCTACGATCTTTTGCCCTCGGCAGGATCTGGTAGATAGTCAGGCTTCTCAGCCTTTTTCATTTATAGTTGTCTGTACTCAGACATGTTAAGCTTCCGCATGTGCTTTGACTTGTATGCTTTGATTGTTGGGTCATGAGACCCATGTTTGTAATATCTCGCTCCTCGGAGCCTATTGAATATAATACTTGAGTCGTAGAGTCATGTTGTGATGCCATGTTGTATTTGCACATATCGAGCATATTGTGTGTATGTTATTGAAATGCTTGGTATGTGTGGGATCTGACTATCTAGTTGTTTATCCTTAGTAGCTTCTCTTACCGGGAAATGTCTCCTAGTGTTTCCACCGAGCCATGGTAGCTTGCTACTGCTCCGGAACACTTAGGCTGGCCGGCATGTGTCCTTCTTCGTTCCTGTGTTTGTCTCTTCGGGGAAATGTCACGCATTGAGTACCGGAGCCCTGTTAGCCCGCTACAGCCCGGTTTACCGGAGTCCTGCTAGCCCAGTGCTACAGCCTGGACCCACTTGCTGATGACCGACACGTTCGATGCTGGGTCATGGATGCCTGTCCCTGTAAGTTGGTGCCACTTTGGGTTTACGACTAGCCATGTCAGCCCGGGCTCCTTATCATATGGATGCTAGCGACACTATCATATACGTGTGCCAAAAGGCGCAAACGGTCCCGGGCAAAGGTAAGGCGACACCCGTGGGAATACCGTGCGTGAGGCCGCAAAGTGATATGAGGTGTTACATGCTAGATCGATGTGGCATTGAGTCGGGGTCCTGACAAAGTACCAAACATCAGGCATCATTGTTTGGGCATCTCATTAACTAAGGACAAATAAAGCAATTGAAAAGAGCAATTTAACTATGCCTGAAATAAACAAGCAATTGAACTATTGAGTTGGCAGCATGCATACATGCATGCCTCAATAACATCCATGGCCTAGCTACATTTACTATATAAAGGAACAAGTAATGTAATATTGGTTGCCCCCTATGAAGTATCTCGACTAGTATGTAATCAATATCATAGTAATGATAGGGAGGCTAATGATGTGAATATGTGTTTGGTTATGACATTTATGACATCGACAACTCTACCATGGCAGGAAGCAGTTTCACATTGTTCACTACTATATGATGTTTTAGATATTTAAAAGTAGACTACATCCGTAATGAGTGAACAGACACATTAAAATGTATTTACGTACATCTAATTTACAAAAAAGTTAGAACATCATATAGTAGTGAGTGGAGGGGATTTTAATCAATGGCCCAATGACTGGGTTACAGGTGAAGAACCCTACGCAAGCACAATGTCAGACAAATAGGATGTCCTGGTAATTGTAATACAGTGTGACTTACCTTAACTGGTTGAATAGGCTCAGCGCTGCTCCTCCTTCTCTTGCAAGGCTCCTTCCTAACATCTTGTACTTGGAAATCCTCAATCTTATGTTCATCGCACCCCCTCTGCAAGGTGACACAAACTAGTTACTGGTCTCCTTGAAAGATAAATATGCATACTTTCCAGTCTGTGAACAACACAAAAGGATGATTTTATAACAAAACAACACCACATAATGAAACATGCCACATCTCTTGCACACAATGAAATGAGCATTTACTATGTGTGCACTATGTAAAAACTAGGCATACCTTCGAACTGGATCTCCAAGTACTCTTGGAGAGCCTACTTTAGTGTACAGCCAAACCTTTATGTCACCTATCAGTTATAAAAGCCCCCAGTACAAAAACCCTTAGTGTTTAAATCGTTGACAAGCTTTGTTAGGTCAAGAACAACAAGTAATCAAAGCAAACAGTCCTAGGCTGGTTGACACAAACAAGCAATTGAATAGATGTGTGAGCAAATCTTACATATCAAGAAAAGAAGCATAGAAGGAGGCTTAAAGACCATCACTTGACTGACCAGATTTAAGGGGCATTTAAAGATCATGTGCAACGTATGAACTAACATAAACATTGCATATTTTAGATTCTATAATGAAATGCACATGTATTAGGTTATGCCATGTATGATGATGCCTAAATTTACACTATAGCATGCATGAGTTATTCATCATTGCACGCACAATTGAATTGCAAGTTAATGGCCAGTTCTATTCCGCCTTTTTATAGCTTATTGTCCAAATAAGCCATAAAAAGATGTAAATAAGTCATTTTTGAGTTATGGGCTTGGGCTTAACTTATTTCTCTTTGGAGGGGGGTGTTTTGGGTAGAAGCTCACTAAAAATTGAAGGGAAGGGGAATAGTGAAATGACTCTGATGTCTACCTATATTACACTCAAAATGCCACTGCTCACGCTCGCGTCACACCTGACCCTCAAGTAAAAACAAACACGCAAGCGTTCATTGCCCTGCCCGCTTGCATCTCCTTTCCCCTTTCCCTCTACCTTGATCCCCTGCATGCAGCGCTAGGGTTCCTCCAGCGAGGCATCGCCACTGGTCCCATCTGGCCTGATCCTCGATGATGCTCTGTCCAGCTAGGCTACATGGTCGACAGGTAGGGCCAAATCTCCCCGGCTGCTCCTCCCTCTGGTGCCGCCCCTCATTCTCATGGTCTCCAACAACTGCTCCGCTGTGGTCCGTCCAACGCACTACTCCAGCAGGCGCCACACAACTACGGCCGATGCCACACTGCGACAGAAGGCACCTTGTTCCCCCTCCCCTCCTCCCAGGCCGTGGCCTTGAGGTGCCGTTAAAGGATGAGCTCATCCAACAAGGTGAGGATCTCCTCTGATTTTTTGCCAAATTTTCATTCTGATCCGCTATACGATGAATTGCTACGAGCTGCTTTTGTTGTTGCTATATGATGCATTGCTATGAGTTGCTCCTGTTGCTGCTATATGATCAATTGCTATGAGTTGCTGCTGCTATATGATGAATTGCTACGAGCTGTTGCTGCTGCTATATGATGAGTTGCTATAAGCTACTCCTGCTGCTGCTATATGATGAATTGCTATGAGCTGCTCCTGTTGCTGCTATATGATGAATTGCTATGAGTTGCTCCTACTTCTGCTGCTATATGATGAATTGCTATGAGATGCTATTGGTATATGATGAATTGCATACTGCTGATGTTGTATGATGAGTTTCTATGAGCTGCTGCTAAATGATGCTTTCAGGTGGTGCTGCTATATGATAATAACTAACCACTTGGACCATCGAATTTCGATAAATAATTGTTCTTCATTTAAATTTAGGTCATGCGTTCTTCGTTTAAATTAGGCAATGGGATCTCTATGTAAGACATTGACCAAAGTAGATTGTGCCCAGTAGACGGTATCTTTGTATTTGCATTTTGATGGTCTGTTTTCCTATCATATTAATTACTGCACTGGGTTCAATTTATGATGTTTGCAAGTCAAATTAATTTTCATATGGGCAGCAAAATGACAAAATATAATGCAATGTAGACTTTTCACTGGTCATACCATAGATAAGCTGAAAAGGCAGGGAATGAAAAGAACTGGTTGGCTTATTACCCGGAGCTTATATTCAAAGGTCCTTATTTTCTTAGGATAACTCGAAATAACTGTCCCTAAGAAACTTGGCCAATAGAACTGACATACAAATAACATGTCACGATGATTGCAATGGAGGCCCAGTTCTTTTGCCAGATTCTCCCAGAATCTGACCCCTACCCAGATTCTCCCAGAATCTTTAAGCCCCATTTTTTTACAATCCTATCTAGTTAGGGTCTAATTAGGTAGGATTGTAGAACAAAAGGGGGTCAATGATTCTAGGAGAAGCTAGAGAGGGGCAGATTATGGGAAAATCATGCAAAAGAACTGGGCTAGAGTGACCTACCATAGCACACTGTATAGGCTCACCGCCGCCTCTCCATTTTTTGCGATGTTCCATGAAATTGACACATACATCTTGTACTTTTTCATTGTGTAGCCCTATCTGCAAGTTGACACAGCTAATTTTAGACATATCTACATGATAATACATTGCATATCCCTTGCGCATATTTAAACCACCAATTAACGATTGTGTGCATAGCATAATCTAGCGATGACTTTGTGTGTTGGACTAGCATGCACTCTAAGGGAGCCTAATGTAGTGCACTGGAATTCCTACATGCCACCTATGATTTTGTGTAATGTACTACCTCTGTTCCTAAATATATGTCCTTGTAGAGATTCCAGTATGGACCACATACAGATCTGTATGTAGCCTATAGTGAATCTCTAGAAAGACTTATATTTTGGAATGGAGGGAGTATCATGTATGACATCTACATATCTAATTTAGCAGCCAGTAGTAGAACTAATTGTCTGCACAAAGGGATTACTGGTCAAAAATCCTAGCAAAGCACGCTGGCAGGCACACAACAATACAAGAGAGAGAGACGCACTTACAAGATCATAGCAATGTGTAACACACGGACACACCCGCCGGTGGTTGTTACTCCTGGCGGGATCTAGACTGGCCCCATAGATCAATACTAGTCTTTTCTGCGCACTTTGTCCTCACTCGTGCGCACCCGGGAGCAACTTCCTGGTCGGTCACCCATCCTGACACCACTCCAAGCTGAGCACGCTTAACTTTGGAGTTCTGTCTAAATGGGCTCCCGGAAAAGAAGGAATTCCTTATTGATATGAGTAGTCTATCATCCCTAATAAGCCAGGCTATCACATACACCCCCACTCAGAGGAACCGATGTCCTCGTCGGGCCACAGGAACGTTCCCTCTTGGCACATACGTCTGTGCATCCAGTCCGGTACATGTGCCATGCCGGGTGCCACGACGGGTCACTAACGTCATGAACAACATGACCGCGCACCTGTCCGCAACCATCCGTGTAACCGCGAGGGTCGGCTCTGATAACAAATTGTAACACCCCGGACACACCTGCCGGTGGTTGTTACTCCTGGCGGGATCTAGACTGGCCCCACAGATCAATACTAGTCTTTTCTATGCACTTTGTCCTCACTCGTGCGCACCCGGGAGCAACTTCCCGATCGGTCACCCATCCTGACACTACTCCAAGCTGAGCACGCTTAACTTTGGGGTTCTGTCTGAATGGGCTCCCGGAAAAGAAGGAATTCCTTATTGATATGAGTAGTCTATCATCCCTAATAAGCCAGGCTATCACACAATGCCTCGGTGCATGATCTTGGTTGGCCAAGCTGTTAGATCCAAAAGAAACATCGTCCTTGTAGTTTTTGCCAGCTGCATAACATGTAACAGCGACCTGCTAGTATATTTGAAGTACATCGGGCAGGTGATGCTGGACAAGTTTAAAGGTGACAAGTACCTAGTCCATGGCGGGTGCTTGGCATCTTGCCAGATGGTGGGAATCAGGTTAGAAACGTTAAGGGTGATGATGTTGCGCTGGCTATCAGGGTCCGGTAAGGAGATCAAGAACCGTCAAGTAGGGTGTTTGTGGAGTGGCTCCAGTAGGGTGGACTACGGTGTGGGCGAAGCGGATCTGAGGCCGTGGATGAGAGCGTTGGTGAAGCTGCTCCGGTGGTTGGGTTTAGGATGGTGTCGATGATGCAAATCTGCGGCCGTGGACGGGTGCATAAGAAGCTGCTCCGGTAGGTTGGACGAGGGTGCGATGAAGCGGATCTGAGGCCATGGACTTGTGTGTTGGCTAAGTGGCCCCGGTAGGGTTGAGAATGGTATAGGCGAAACTACTCCGGTAGGGTTGACGATGGTGTCGG
>NC_057806.1:279812266-279827271 GCF_018294505.1 Triticum aestivum
CTCCGGTGGGGAGTACGAAGGAGCCGCTGCAGATGCACGGTGGTTGATGAGTGTATCGGCACCGTGGACAAGGCCGACACTGAATGGGCTATGGTACAGTTGTAGCGACCCGACCTCAGACGGTCAAATCTCTGTGCTTCAGTGTCATCCCTGGATCGGTAATGCTGACACACACAGTACTCGAATGGTTTTATAACAGAGTAGCAATCACACACTTATTACATCGATAGTCTCAATGAGAGAACTTATTGCAATAAATATGGCTTAAGGCCATCTAAGTAATATAACAGCGAAAGGCTTGGAAGATACAGTGAGTCCATCAACTCCAACATCATAGTCGAGTGCACGACAAATGACCTAGTGCACCTTACTCTTCGTCTGAAAAGTCTGCAACATGATATGTGGCAGCCTGAAACGGGCCAGCACATGGAATATGCTGGCAATATGACACACTAGAGCAATGAATAGATAATGCTATCACTACATGCATATATGGCTGGTGGAGGCTCTATACTTATAATGTTTTTGCAAAAAGCCAATTTTTTCCTACAACAAAGGAATATATTTATTTAACTATCATGGTGGTTGAAACATTGAGAAGGTTCCTCCAACTCAATCCCAATTAAAGTAATCATTATCAACCCAACAAATTAATTTAGAGTGATGGGATCAAATCAACAATTCAAGTACCAGATACTCAAGTTGTCCATAACGGGGGACACGGCTAACCATGATTAGTTTGTACACTCTGCAGAGGTTTGCGCACTTTTCCCCACAAGACTCGATCTCCTCCGTTGGATTTCTCGCAC
The DNA here is from genome assembly GCF_018294505.1 of Triticum aestivum. Lineage (NCBI taxonomy): Eukaryota > Viridiplantae > Streptophyta > Magnoliopsida > Poales > Poaceae > Triticum > Triticum aestivum. Next base: position 279,813,076 of record NC_057806.1, read on the forward strand.
TACATGGTGTTTGAGAAACGGATGACCGGGACACAATCTTTCGGAAGCATTAACTCTAACCCTGGGTAGACAGTACCAACCTACATCCCCTACATCTGCTAGCCTACCACTGCAAGAGGGCATGCAACCTAATCAACCATGCTAGAGCCCATAATAGCTTGTGGCTGCACACGGAAGTTTCTAGCATGAATAATCTTATGATCCCTTTGAGCCTGGGTGGCAAACCGTAGGATGATCACACGGGTACTCCAGGATATCCTAGGACAACACTGGATTCTCCAGGTGCCCGCAACCAATCCACCCAGATGTGTATTTAAGTCACATCTGTCATGGATACACTCAAACCCAATCCACGTCTACGAGCATAGCATGGCAATATAAGCATAACATAGAAGTAACTCCCAGGGTTTGATAATAAAAGGGTAGTAGATTCTACCTCATCATATACTTCCCAAACCCACAAGTTAAGAGATCCTACTCATGCAATGTTTGAGGGTTGAAACTAATGCATACAAACTGGGTAAAAGGAATATGATCAAAGTATTACTTGCCTTGTTGAAGATCCGCAAAACCTAGAGACTCGTAGTAGAACGATTCGCACTCCGGGAATTCTATCGCAAACAAATAATAGCATACATAAGCACTCAACTAAAAGCACGGATAAAACTCAAATAAGAAGATCTAACCAGAAAGTTCAATTGAAGAACTCCGGTTTGCAAAATGAATCAAATCAAACGGACCACTCAAACTACGAAAGAAACAAGATCCGTTTACTAATCTGGACTAAAGTCAAATTTTACAGTACCAAAATGTTGTTCAAGTTGGTTAAACAGAAAGAGGGCTTTGAGACGAAGATCTAGGCGCTTGTTTCACCTGATTTGGATAAACGAGCGAAAAGATAAACTAAAACGAAGATCGGGGCATAAATCGCGATTGAAAATAATCACGGGAAAACCCTGGAAAAAAATGAGATGAACAGGCTAAAACGAACGTTCGCTGTCTGCGGCTAACTAACGAACAACGTTCGTTAAAACGAACATACGGACGAACGTCCGCTATTTAACTAAACCGAAAACAAACTAAACAAAAAAAACTAGATCTAGGGTTTAAAAAAATAACCGACGGTTTTCTCGAGAAAACCAAGTCGGTGGCGGCTGCTACCTCGGCAACGGCAGGATCGGTAGCGGCGGGCGGCGGCTCCGGCAGTGGGGAATGGCGGCGGCGGCACTAGGGTTTGCGGAGGCGGGGCGGCTGGGCTGGCAAAGCGAGGCCTCGGCCTTTAAAGGGATGACTGGGGCGAGGTGTTTGGGACGCACACGGCCCGTTAGGTCGGTTTACTTTTTTTCTTAAATAATCCTGACGAGAAAAAACTAATAAAAGAAGTACTAAACGGAGTCCAAAAATCCTGAAATAATTTTTCACGGTCCTCTAATAATATTGCTGTCAGGACCCCGATTCCAAGTCACATCGATCTAGCTGGTAACACCTCATATCACATTGCGGCCTCATGCACGGTATCCCCACGGGTGTCGCCTTACCATGGCCCGGGACCCTTTGCGCCTTTTGGCTCACGTATATGATAGTGTCGCTAGCATCCATATGACAGAGAACCCATGCTGACATGGCTAGTCGTGAACCCAAAGCGGCACAGACATATGGAGACATGCATACACGAATCACATCGAGCATGTCGGTCAACAGCGTGTGAATCCGGGCTGTAGCACTAGGCTAACAGGATTCTGGGGAACCCAGGCTGTAGCAGGCTAGGCAGGACTCCGGATGTCACCGCGTGACATTTCCCCGAAGGGACAGACATAGAACGAAGTGAAACACATGCTGGCCAGTCAAGCGTCCTGAGCAGTAGTGCTGGGCTAGCAGGACTCCGGTGAACCGGGCTGTAGCGGACTACTATGGCTCGAGGAGCACTAGACTACATTTCCCCATAAGAGAGTCTGCCAAGGATAAACAACTAGATGGTCGGAGTCCACACATACCAAGCATTTCAATCATACACACAATATGCTCGATATGTGCAAATACAACATGGCATCACAACAAAACTCTACAACTCAAGTACTTTATTTAAAGGCTCAAGAGAGCCATACATAACATGTTCATACAGGTAGGGGTCACATGACCCGACACTCAAGTCATACAAGCATACAAGCACATGTGGAAGCAAATAGTCTGAGTACAGACACTAGAAAGAAAGAAGGCTTCTCGAAGCCTGTCTATCTACATAGGGCCCGCCATGGCCAGGATCACCACCTGGGTGGAAAGTTACTCATCGATGTCGAGGTCTACATAAAACCCATCGGAGGGGGTGGTGTTGTCGTCTGAAAACAGTAATTAAAGCAAACATGAGTACAAAGGTACTCAGCAAGTCTTACAACAGAACCTACTATACATGCTAATTCTGAAGAAGGTGGTGGAGTTATTGCAGCAAGCCAGCTTTGACTCTTGGCTAAGCTATCCTACGAGACACCACTAGTAAAATAGTTTTCGCACACGAGTCCACTAATCACCAACACAATACCCCACCGGGGATCCTCCCTCGTCATCCTACGAGAGGGCCATCCTCGGTACTCACACTTATCTTGAGTCTTTTAGTAGTAACCATTTACTTGTCTATGAACTGTATAGGCAACCAAGTAGTCCTTTACCGCGGACGTGGCTATTCGAATATATGATGTTAACCCTGCAGGGGTGTACTTCTTCATACACACTCTCACCACTTACCATCGTTTACACGACATGTACTCGGCAACCTTCAAGCGGAAGCCCAACGAGGGTATCGGCCATGGCCTACCTAAACACTCAATTCTCTAGTCCAGGTTTATCGCCTATCTAGGTTCCATCCGCAGGGAGTCCGGCCGAGGTTTCCACATACGGCCCCGAACGATGTGAACAAGGTTCCCGAGACACCAAACGGGTGACTCGATACACCGTGCCACGGTGTATCTACCGCATCATAGCCCACCCCCAGGGTCAGCACTACGCACGCCCGCCAACACATAACCTACAAACACCAAAAACTATTAGCAACTCCTCGATAGATTACTAGGGTGATTAAAAACCGAGAGGGTCAATTAAGGATCCCAATGCATGGTAGTAGGTGATTCTTAAAATCACACATACATATCTCAGTTCTTAGGGACGGCCTCAATGAAACAACCCACCATGTACTCCTACATGGCCTCTCATCAATACCTTTACCAAAACATGTTCAACGCATCCCTCACATTATCGACATAATCATTTCACTCTAGCCCATCACCCAGATGAACCAGACCTGACACAACTCTAAGCATAGTAGGCATAGCAAGGTAGGAAATACATACATGGCTCAATCAACTCCTACACATGCTAGTGGGTTTCATCTAGTTACTGTGGCAATGACAGGTCATGCAGAGGATAAGGGTTCAACTACCATATCACACAGCAGTTTGAAACGTTGTTGTCTTAATGTAGTAAACAAGAGCAGAAACAAGAACATGTGATTGTATCGATATGATCAATGGGGCTGCTTGCCTGATGGAGTGGTAGTAGGGTACTGCTCTTTAGTTGGATACTCGGAGATATCCTCGGAGGCACAACCTACCATGAAAGACACACAGAATATAATCAACACATGGCAATATGCAACAATATGATGCATGCTATGACATGGCAAAATGATGTGTCCTGCCTAATGCAATGTGAAACAAGTTGAAATGGGTCCATTTGAATCAAAGATTCAAATGAAAGCTTAAGTTCTTATGCATAATAAGTGTATTAGCTTGTTTCACCTAAACAGCAAGGTTAGAGTGTTTTGTCATGCATGAAACCATTACAGATGGAAAGATTGAATTTCTCTGATCATTTTTCATATATAATTTGTTTGATTTGGAGCTATGGTCGATTTTCTATGATTTTTAGAAGTTTTGGCTATTTTCTGGAATTTCCTATATAAAAATAATTCCAGGCGCCAGCCCAGGTCAAACCTGACTGGTGGGACCCATCTGTCAGTGTCTCAGCTAACTAACATAATTAAGTTAGTACTAATTAAACTATCAGTGGGGCATGGGCTCGCATGTCACTGACCTAAACTAACTAAAATTAGTTAGCGCTAACCCTAGGTTAATTAGCAGAGGGGGCCCACTTGTCATAGACTCAGGGGAGTCAACCTGGGCCCACCCAGTCAAAGTCAACGGGTCAAACCCACCGGCGTTTAGCCGCCGGCGAGGCCAGACGCGGCGGAGGGCTTCGGAAAACGCCCACAGGCGACCATTTGCGCGACGGAGAGGCTCTACGCGTTGCTGGGAGCAAGCCGCAGCGTTTGGTGGCAGTGGTTGGGCTCGGGGTTGCCGGAAAAGGCGCCGGCGACGAGTTTGGCGGCGGCCGGAGTCGGGTGAAGATGAACTCGAGGCTATGGGGCACGGCGAGGCATGTGGGGTGGTGTGTTGGGCTCCTGGGGATGCGGTGAGCACGTTGGACACAATGGTGTGGTCAGTGGGTGGTCGGAGCATCGTCGGCGACGAGCTCCGCGGCAACGCGTGTGGGTGATCTACATGCGGTCGCTACGGGGCTCGAGAGGGAGGACGGAGAGGATAGGGAGGTGGCCAGGCTCACGGTGGTTGCAACGGAGCTGACGACAAGGTCGGGGACGGCCTGTTGCGACGGTGACGGCGGAGGGGATCTCCAACGGTGGTCCACGAAGACGGGGTCGGTGGAGGCGGTGCAGGGCGTGCGAGCGCTCGGGGCTTGGCCTGCTCGACATAGTCGACGACGGCGGAGCGAACAGACATGGTGGCGCGGCACGGGGACGACGGTGGCTATGGCTATAGCGGCAAGACGGCGGTGGCTGCATCGGCCATGGCTTCGGGGGAGCGAGGGAGATAGCAGGGGGAAGAGTGAGGTGTCCACGGGGTCGGGATGGTGCCGCAGAGGCGATTCGAGGCGTCGCGCTGGCGCGGGCGACGGCAGGCAGGCAGGGAGGTGGCGTGGCGAGCGCGGCGGCGTCGCGGTGTCCCTCCTCTGCCTACTGGCAGAGGTAGGTGATGACTGGCACAGGCCAGATGGGCCGGGCCAGCCAGGTAAGTGGCCTCTAGCCTTTCTCTCTCTCTCTTTTCTGATTTGTTTCTGTTTTCTAATTTTCTGCAACTGTTGGGCTTTATTAAAAATACTAAAACGTTTCCAGAAATCCTGAAAATAATTATAGGCTCTGTTTAGATTATTTCCAACAGCCCACACTTATTTCCAGAATTATTTGAGCATTTAAAATATTTTATAGCATTTAAATGTCCAAATTCAAATACTTATGATTTAATTCAAAAAATCTAGAATGTCCTAGAAAGGAGTGCACCATTTTTGCCAGGGGTTTTAGCCCAATCCAGAAATGATGAACATTTTGCGAAGGGCATTTTGGGTTCATTGAAACCAATTTTAGTAAACCCTAGTTGGTTTAAGGGGGTGCTGGGGGTTCTGTTATCCCCATTTCATCTTTCTGGGAGAATTAAACATGATGCAAACACTCTAATGCATGAACTTTCTAGGGTGTGACAACTCACCCCCACTCAAAAGAATCTCGTCCCAAGATTTTGGATCTGTTGGGAAGAAGGTGGGGTACTCGAGTCGAAGACGATCCTCCCTTTCCCAAATGGCTTCCTTTTTGGAATGGTGTGACCATTGGACCTTGAGAAACTTGATGTTATGGCGTCGAGTGATACGCTCGGTTTGATCAAGGATACGAACGGGATATTCCCGATACGAGAGATTATCTTGTAGATCAAGCGTTTCGTGGTCCACTCCACAGATAGGATCCGTGAAGCATCGCCTGAGTTGAGAAACGTGGAAGACATCGTGGACTCTGGAAAGATGCGGAGGTAGTTCCAATTGGTAGGCAACTTCTCCTCGTTTGGCAAGAATGCGAAAGGGTCCAATGTAACGAGGAGCCAATTTGCCTTTGATATCAAAACGATGGGTTCCCTTTAACGGAGTAACCCGAAGGTAAGCCTTCTCATCGACTTCATAAGTCATGAGTTTATGTTTACGATCATATTGGCTCTTTTGACGAGATTGGGCTGTTTTCAATTTCTCACGAATAACGTGAACCTGCTCTTCTGCTTCCTGAATCATATCCGGGCGAAAGAGTTGTCTTTCCCCGGTTTCTGACCAGTTGAGAGGCATTCGACATTTTCATCCATAAAGAACTTCGAAAGGAGCTTTGCCTAAGCTAGCTTGATAACTATTGTTATAAGCAAACTCCGCAAATGGAAGGCATTTCTCCCAACCCATTCCGAATGAGATGACAGAAGCTCGGAGCATATCTTCCAGAATTTGATTGACTCGCTCTACTTGACCACTTGATTGAGGGTGGAAGGCGGTGCTAAAAGAGAGACGAATTCCCATAGAATTTTGGAAACTTTCCCAAAATCGAGAGGTGAAGAGACTCCCACGGTCTGAGTTAATTTCCAATGGGACACCATGAAGAGACACTATTCGGGAGATGTATAAATCAACTAGCTGGCTAGCGGCGATACTCTCACGAACAGGTAGAAAGTGGCCCACCTTGGAAAGACGATCGATTACGACGAAGATGGCATTATTCCCTCTCTTGGTTCTGGGAAACCCAGTAATGAAATCCATACTGATTTTATCCCATATCCACTCAGGAATAGCCAAAGGTTGAAGGGTTCCAGCAGGCCGTTGATGCTCTGCTTTAACACGACGACAGACGTTGCAACTAGCAATGTATTGAGCAATTTCTCTCTTCATCCTAGTCCACCAAAACCTCTGGCGTAGGTCTCGATACATTTTAGTACTACCGGGATGAATGGTGAGAGGGGACTCATGAGCTTCCTTAAGAATCAACTGACGTAGATATTGTTTCTTGGGAACCACCAAGCGGTTCTCTAAGAATACAACACCTCGCTCATCCATGGAAAAACATTTAGCAACTCCGCTAGCGATGTTTTCCTTAATCCGGGATATGCCCTTATCATACCGCTGGGCGGTTATGATCTGATCCATAAGGGTAGGTTTCGCCACCAGGGTGAATAGAAATCCTTGAGGAACAATGTGAAGGTTAAGCTTACGAAATTCCTCGTGGAGAAGTGGTTGACTTTGTTGTAACATCAGGTTGTTACAATAAGATTTATGACTTAGTGCATCGGCCATGACAGGCTTTGCCCGGGGTGTAAGTTATTCCTAAGTCGTAATCCGAGATCAACTCGACCCAACGTCTTTTCCTGAGATTCAAATCCGGTTGGGTGAAGATATATTTCAAACTTTGGTGATCGGTGAAGATCTCGCAACGATTACCAAGAAGGTAATGTCGCCAAGTTTTAAGTGCATGGACTACAGCTGCAAGCTCTAGATCATGTGTGGGATAGTTTTCCTCATGTGGGCGTAATTGTCGTGAAGCATAGGCAATTACCTGACGATCTTGCATGAGTATGCAACCTAGTCCTTGTCGCGAGGCATCGCAATAGATAATAAAGTCCTTGGAGAAATCTGGTGGTACCAGTATGGGAGCAGATGTCAGGCGTCTTTTCAGTTCCTGAAAGCTGAACTCGCACTATGGGGTCCACTCGAACTTTTTATCTTTCTTGAGGAGTTCAGTTAGAGGTTTAGCAACCTTGGAGAAATTCTCGACGAAGCGGCAGCAATAACTCACTAAGCCAAGGAAGCTCCGAACTTGCTTTACCGTTTCAGGTGGAGTCCAATCAAGGACGGCTTGAAAACTCGCTCAGGATTGACAGTAATACCCTTACCAGAGATTACATGGCCTAGATAGGTCACTTCTGGCAACCAAAATTTACACTTGGAGAATTTGGCATAAAGGCGATGCTCTCGAAGTTTCGTCAATACTAGCCTTAGATGTCCGGCTTGTTCCTCTTCATTCTTGGAGTAGATGAGTATGTCATCGAGGTATACTACGACGAATTTATCCAAATACTCCATGAAGACCGAGTTCATTAACCGAGAGAAGGTGGCTGGGGCATTGGTTAAACCGAAGGACATAACAGTGTACTCGTATTGGCCATAACGAGTAACAAAAGCCGTTTTGGGGATGTCCCTATTTCTGATTTTGATTTGATGGTAGCCCAACCTCAAATCCATCTTGGAAAAGACTAAGGATCCAGCGAGCTGGTCATACAGATCGTTGATCCTGGGAAGCGGATACTTGTTCTTGATAGTGACCAAGTTGACAGGTCGGTAATCTACAACCATCCGATCCGTTCCATCCTTCTTCTTGACAAAGAGGACGGGGCAAGCCCAAGGGGAGGAGCTAGGACGGATGAAACCCTTTTTCAAGGACTCATCGAGTTTGTTCTTAAGCTCGGCTAGTTCTAAGGGTGCCATCTTATAGGGTCTCCTAGAAATCGGAACGGTTCCTCGAACAAGGTCTATCACGAACTCGACATCCCTGTCAAGTGGAACACCTGGCAGTTCTTCTGGAAAGACATCCGAGAAGTCTCGGACTACGGAATATCTTCAAGGTCTGGAAGGGGGGGTGGCATTTAGGGAGTAAAGCTGGCGCTTGGCCACTCGAGTTAAGACATTGATCGTCTTGCCCGATGGGTGAGTAAGTTGAACGGTTCTAGTGGCACAATCAATCTTAGCATAATGAGCTGACATCCAGTCCATTCCCAAGATGATGTTTATGTCTGAAGACTTGAGAGCTATTAAGGATGCAAGGAAGACGAGTCTATCGACAAGAATTTCATTCCCATGGCTTACTCTAGAAGTTTGCCATTTGGAACCCGGAGTTTGAATTACCATGGAAGTGGGCATGTCACAGAATGTCGTGTTATGCAATCGAGCATAGCTCTCAGATATGAATGAATGAGATGCTCCAGTATCGAAAAGAACAAATGCCGGATGGCAATTAACAAGGAGCGTACCAAGGACGATGTTAGGATCCTCATGAGCCTCCTTAGCTGAGACATAGTTGACATGGCCACGGGCAGTGGTGACTGGCTTGGCGTAGAATGTCTTTTCCGCTGGCTTACCACGGCCAACGGACTTTCCAGACTGATTGGGGTTGTTGTTCTGGGGACACTCTCGACTGTAGTGACCCGGCTCTCCACACTTGAAACATGTCACAACATTGGGGCATGGAGCAGCATTAGTAGCGGGGCCACCATAGGGCTTAGACGGTGCAAACTGCTGGTTGGGGCGAGGCGCCTCAAAGGATGGCCTCGGAATGAACCTAGGTGGCAGTGCCGTGCTTGGAATCCACACCCGGCGCTTCTGAGATCCAGAGCCGGATGAAGAACCAAAATCACGAGAGTGCTTGCGTGAAGCGTCATAGTCAGACTGTCCTGTCTCAGCACTGATGGCTTTATTGACCAACTTCTGAAAGGAGGTGCACTCGTGCAGACGAAGATTGCGGCGAAGCTCAGGGCTAAGTCCCTTGCAGAACCTTGCCTGCTTCTTAGCGTCGGTGGATACCTCTTCAGGAGCATATCGTGCCAGATCCCCAAATTCACGACTATATGCATCCACAGTCAGTCTTCCTTGGGTGAAATTGCAGAACTCTTCCCTCTTGCGATCTATGAGACCTTCCGGGATGTGATGCTCACGGAAAGCCTCACTAAATTCAGCCCAAGTAGTGATTTGGCCGACCGGGCGCATAGCCTCAAAGTTTTCCCACCAAAGTCTAGCAGGGCCTTCGAGGTGATAGGCAACATAGGTAACCTTATCAGCTTCGGCTATGTTGGCAAAACGTAGCTTGTGTGTGATGCTACAGAGCCAGTCATCCGCGTCGAGGGGCTCGGCGGAATGATTAAACTTTGGTGGGTACAACTTGATAAAGTCATTGATTGACACCAAGTCATTTCGCTGATGGCGTGCAGTGTTCTGCTCAATCCGCTCCAGCAAGCGGTTAGTCTCTCGCTTGTTTCTTTCTGCCTCTAGCATAACTTCGGCCAGAGAAGGCGGGTGAGGAAGATTTTCACCCCTAGCTGCACTGGCTTCTCCCTGCTCCGGGGCAGCAGGGTTGCTGCGGGTGTTGACCATCCTAGGAGAAAACAAGACAACGGTTTAGATAAGGATGGCACAAACTTAGCAAGGAAGTACAGAATGTAATGGGTCACATGGAATGCTAAGATGTTCATTGCACGACATGGTAATATAGAAACTACCATATATATACCATTGGTCATACAAACCGTACATAGTTTAGTACAAGCCCAGGCTAGAGTACAACTACGGTGAAAGACATTACATCTCATCGGAGGCATTCCAAGCTCCTATACATTATTTTTCTACACCTCCGGAGCGTGATACACACCAAGTCGTATCCCACGGGTCACGCAGGACTATGGAGAATACAACTATTACAGTACTAGTGAAACTACTACTAGCTCAGATGGCTCCGTAGTAATCCTCATAAAAGTCACCACCAAAGCCTGGAAGTGGAACATGATCATCTGGGAACAGACGGTCCTGCGGAGCCTGTGGACCATAGGGACTCGGATGTGGCCTTGGTCCCACAGGCGGTGGCAGACGGGGACCACGAGGAGGGGTGATGCCTCCTACATTGCGCCACTCCACACAATCTGGCAATCCTGACCGTACAAGGTACAAGTCCCTCATGTCCATGTATCCTGCCTGCACCGCAGGTGCAAACCGAGTCAAAGTGGCCCAATGATCAGAATGAGTGTGGAAAAGCTCCATACGCAAGGCCCGATTTTCGCGGTCCTTATCCTCGAGCATCTCGGCAGTGGTGCGGAGTAGTGACTCCTCATGTGTAGAGTCATAGTACAAAGCCTGATAGTACCCCTGTGCTCCAGGAAGTCAGGCTGGCATCTAATGGAAATCGGTGTTCTGAAGCAAGGCAGTCCTGGCTCGAATGATAGTCATCATTGAATAGGCTGCATCCTGCACATACATCTCAATAGTGACACCAAGTCCATAGGAAGAGTGAAGGGGCTCAGTGGCTCCAGGATAAGAGGGATATATCTTGACGGTACAGAGGTACTGGCTCTGGTTGAAGTCTCTGAACTGCTCCTCGACGGTATATTCCGGATACCACCGATAACCTGACTCGACCATCACTCGAACCAACATGGCTGTGTGGCCGGGCACATCGAGGCACCGGGTCAGACGAACCACTTGGTTCTGCGAACGGGTGCCCATCAGAAAGCACAGAACAATGCAAAGGCATTAGAATTTTCTAGGGAAAATCGGACGGCATAACGGCTGTAAATGCTCAGAAAAAGATTTGAGACATCCACAACAGTTTGCAATACCACTCAACAACATCATATCAAGGTTCTGATTCAACTCGCAACATACTAAAAGTAGTAGAAACTGTACTATGGCTGGTAACAATAATCCTATAAGCTACTACGGATTAGTAACACATGAACCTGATAGAAGAAGAGAGCCTAGTCCTTAACCCATGTTGAATGAGAAGAGAATGACTCAGATCAGAGGGCATAAGGTAAAGGAGTAAAAAGAGCCTTACGTTCCCTCCCACAATCAATTCCCCTACATATAACTAAAGCATTTCTAGACTCGACATCGACCAGTTTGGCTCAACGAACCTACAGGCAGTCCGGCTCTGATGCTAATGCTGTCAGGACCCCGATTCCAAGTCACATCTATCTAGCCGGTAACACCTCATATCACATTGCGGCCTCACACACGGTATCCCCACGGGTGTCGCCTTACCATGGCCCGGGACCGTTTGCGCCTTTTGGCTCACGTATATGATAGTGTCGCTAGCATCCATATGACAGAGAACCCAGGCCGACATGGCTAGTCGTGAACCCAAAGCGACACAGACCTATGGAGACAAGCATACATGAATCACATCAAGCATGTCGGTCAACAGCGTGTGAATCCGGGCTATAGCACTGGGCTAACAGGACTCCGGGGAACCCGGGCTGTAGCAGGCTAGGCAAGACTCCGGATGTCACTGCGTGACATTTCCCCGAAGGGATAGACATATGAACAAAGTGAAACACATGCCGGCCAGTCAAGCGTCCTGAGGAGTAGTGCTTGGCTAGCAGGACTCCGGTGAACCGGGCTGTAGCGGACTACTATGGCTCGAGGAGCACTAGACTACATTTCCCCATAAGGGAGGCTGCCAAGGATAAACAACTAGATGGTCGGATCCCACACATACCAAGCATTTCAATCATACACACAATATGCTCGATATGTTCAAATACAACATGGCATCACAACAAAACTCTACAACTCAAGTACTTTATTTAAAGGCTCCGGAGAGCCATACATAACATGTTCATACAGGTAGGGGTCACATGACCCGGCACATGCGGAAGCAAATAGTCTGAGTACAGACACTAGAAAGAAAGAAGGCTTCTCGAAGCCTGTCTATCTACATAGGCCCCTCTACGGCCAGGATCACCACCTGGGTGGCAAGTTACTCATCGACGTCGAGGTCTACATAAAACCCATCGGAGGGGGCGGTGTTGTCGTCTGAAAACAGTAATTAAAGCAAACATGAGTACATAGGTACTCAGCAAGTCTTACAACAGAACCTACTATACATGGTAATTCTCAAGAAGGTGGTGGAGTTATTGCAGCAAGCCAGCTTTGACTCTTGGCTAAGCTATCCTATGAGACACCACTAGTAAAATAGTTTTCGCACACGAGTCCACTAATCACCAACACAATACCCCATCGGGGATCCTCCCTCGTCATCCTACGAGAGGGCCATCCTCGGTACTCACACTTATCTTGAGTCTTTTAGTAGTAACCGTTAACTTGTCTATGAACTGTATAGGCAACCAAGTAGTCCTTTACCGTGGAAGCGGCTATTCGAATAGATGATGTTAACCCTGCAGGGGTGTACTTCTTCATACACGCTCTCACCACTTACCGTCATTTACACGACATGTACTCGGCAACCTTCAAGCGGAAGCCCAACGAGGGTGTCGGCCACGGCCTACCTAAACACTCAAGTCTCTAGTCCAGGTTTATCGCCTATCCAGGTTCCATCCGCAGGGAGTCTGACCGAGGTTTCCACATACGGCCCCGAACGATGTGAACAGGGTTCCCGAGACACCAAACGGGTGACTCGGTACACCGTGCCACGGTGTATCTACCGCATCATAGCCCACCCCTAGGGTCAGCGGTACGCACGGCCGCCAACACATAACCTACAAACACCAGAAACTATTTGCAACTCCTGGACAGAGTACTAGGGTGATTAAGAAGCTGAGAGGGTCAATTAAGGATCCCAATGCATGGTAGTAGCTGATTCTTAAAATCACACATACAGATCTCGGTTGTTAGGGACGGCCTCAATGAAACAACCCACCATGTACTCCTACATGGCCTCTCATCGATACCTTTACCAAAACATGTTCAACGCATCCCTCACATTACCGACATAATCTGTCACACCCTATCTAGTCATGCATTAGAGTGTTGCATCATGTTTACTCTTTCATCAGAAACTTGAAATGGGGATCTGTGAAACCCTCAGAATCATTTCTGAAAATGATCCAAATAAAAATTTCTCCAAAAAGGTCCAAGAAAATGCTCATGTTGCTCTCTGAAAATATTGGACAGAGATAAAAATCAAACCAATATTTTTAAAAGCTCATAAGTATTTATTTTGGGCATTTGGAATTAATGCATAAATATTTGCATTGGAAATATATTAGTTATATATATTAATATATGTCCAAAAATTATGCCATCTGTTGGGGAGCTCTGGAATAATATATCTAGCTCCTGCAAAAATTGGCATAAGGTTATAAAATGATTTAATATTTTATTTAAATCAAAACAAATGTCAGAAATTAGAAAAACAAAAATAAATAAAAGGAGGAGCTTACCTGGGCTCCTCCCTGTCCGGCCCAGCCAGCAGGCGGCCCAGCCCACCACTGCAGCCCTCCGTCGTCTTCCTCCCCTCGCCCCGAAGCTGCTGCGTGCTCGCACGCGCACGGCCGCGCGGCCACCCCCTGCTTGCCGACGAGCTCCTGGCCGCGTGGACGACTTCCGCAGGCCGTCCCGATCCCCCTGACCCCCCTCACTCTCCCGTGCACCTCTTCCCTCTCTCCCTGCTTCGCCTCCCTCGCCCCCTCTCCCGAAGCAGAGCGCAGCCGCCGACGCCGTTCGCCGTAGCTGCAGCCACCGCCCTTCCCTCGCTCCCCCGACTAGCCCAGAGGCTCCGCCTCGACCCCCTCTTCCTCTCCACCGAGCCACGAGGCCCCGGACGCGCTGCAA
>NC_057806.1:279827444-279828582 GCF_018294505.1 Triticum aestivum
TCGCCTCCCTCGCCCCCTCTCCCGAAGCAGAGCGCAGCCGCCGACGCCGTTCGCCGTAGCTGCAGCCACCGCCCTTCCCTCGCTCCCCCGACTAGCCCAGAGGCTCCGCCTCGACCCCCTCTTCCTCTCCACCGAGCCACGAGGCCTCGGACGCGCTGCAACGCCGCCACCATCGTCGTTTCCGTCGCCGGCCGCCGTGGATCCTCGTTGTCGATTCGAGAGCTACCGGACGTCCCCGAGCCCGCTAACCATCCCTGCAGCTCCACGGTGAGCCGCTGACCCGATTCCCCCTTGCCCCGTCGTCCCTAGCATCCTGTAGTTGCCGTCCCCTTGAGCTCCGAAGCTCGCCGCCGCCGTGCCTCGTCACCGCCGTGGCTGGAGCCGTTGTAGCTCGAAGCCGAGCACACCATCGTGCTCCACACCTCACCAGGAGCACGTAGCACGCACCAACGCCTCCCCTAGCGCCCAGCAGCGCCGATCCCGACCGCACCCGAACTTCGGCCGCCGCTCACGAGCTCGCCGTCGTCGGTACCGGCCACCACAGGCACGGCCACCACCACCGTTCGACGCGCGGGAGCAAGGGCTCTCCAACGAACCCAAGCACGGCCTCGCCCGTGCCCTGTAGCGCGTTTCCGTATCGCGCCGCCGTCTCGGGCCTCGCCGGCGTCATGTCGCCGGTGGGTTTGACCTGTTCGACCTGGGGTTTGACCCCCCCAGGGTCACTGACGCGTGGGCCCCGTCGGCCAGGTGGTCAGATTAGTGCTAATCACTGTTAGTTAACCCCCTGACACTGACCAGTGGGCCCCAGCGCCACTAATTCCTAATTAGGATTAAATTAACCCTGTTAAACCCCCCTGTCACTGACGTGTGGACCCCACACGTCAGGTTTGACCCCAGCCAGCCACAGTTGACCACTGACGTCATGCTGACGTCATGCTGGCGCAATATATATATTTCTGGATTTAATTTAAATCAGGAAATTCCAGAATATTATTTAAACTTCAAAAATTCATAACTTTTATTCTGTAACTCCAAATTAGACAAATTATATATGAAAAATGATCAGAAAAATCCAATCTATCCATCTGTACTATTTTCATGCATGATCAAACAAGTTAAATTGATGTTTTAAGCAGAA
>NC_057806.1:279829027-279830796 GCF_018294505.1 Triticum aestivum
CCGAGGAGTACCGTGATTACCCTAACGAAGAACCGTATCAGTGCATCGAACCATCAGGCAAGCAACCAACCATTTGATCATATCGATGCAATCCCATGTTCTCGCTCCTGCTCTCTTTTACTGCATTAAGACAACGCGTTTCAAACTGCTGTGTGCTACGGTAGTTGAACCCATTTCCTCTGCATGACCTGTCATTGCCACAGTAACTAGATGAAACCCACTAGCATGTGTAGGAGTTGATTGAGCCATATGTATGTGTTGTTCCTACCTTGCTATGCCTGCTATGCTTAGAGTCGTGTCAGGTCTGGTTCATCTGGGTGATGGGCTAGAGTGAAATGTTTATGTCGGTAATGAGAGTGGTGTGGTGAACACGATTTGGTAAAGGTATCGATGGGAGGCCATGTAGGAGTACATGGTGGGTTGTTTCATTGAAGCCGACCTTAAGCACTGAGATCTGTATGTGTGATTTAAGAATCAGCTACTACCATGCAGTGGGCCCGAAACCAATGGACCCTCTCGGCTTCTTATTCACCCTAGTTCTCCGTCCAGGAATTGCAAGTAGTTTCTGGTGTTTGTAGCCTACTGGAGGCCGTGGACAGCGCTGACCGTAGGGGTGGGCTGTGATGCGGTAGGTACGTGGCACGGTGTACCGAATACCCGTTAGGTATCTCGGGAACCCTGTTCACATCGTTCGGGGCCGTATGGGAAACCTCGGCCGGACTCCCTGCGGATGGAACCTGGATAGGCGATAAACCTGGACTGGAGGCTTAGGTGGTTAGGTAGGTCGTGGCCGACACCCACGTTGGGCTTCCGCTTGAAGGTTGCCGAGTACATGTCGTGTAAACGGCGGTAAGTGGTGAGAGCGTGTATGAAGAAGTACACCCCTGCAGGGTTATCATGATCTATTCGAATAGCCGCGTCCGCGGTAAAGGACTACTTGGTTGCCTATACAGCTCATAGACAAGTAAATGGAAACTACTAAAAGCCTCAAGATAAGTGTGAGTGCCGAGGATGGCTCTTCCGTAGGAAGACGGAGGCGGATCCTCAGTAGTGTATTGAATTGGTGAGTAGTGGACTCGTGTGCGCAAAACCATTTCAAGTTGAAGTATCGTAGGATAGTCTAGCCAAGAGTCAAAGCTGGCTTGCTGCAATAACTCCACCAACCCTTCTTGATAATATGGATGTATGTAGGATCTGATGTAAGTCTTGCTGAGTACCTTTGTACTCATGTTGCTATAATTTACATTTTTACAGAAGACGCTGCAACCCCTTCTGATGGGTTCTATCTAGACATTGACATCAACGAGTAGGCTAAAGGCCCAGGTGGTGACCCTGAGCTTGTGAAGGACCACGTAGTATAGCTAGGCTTTCCAAGCCTCTTTTATTTTACTAGTTGTCTGTACTCAGACAAGTTACTTCCGCTGCTGGTTTGTATGACTGTATGACTTGAATGTTGGGTCGTGAGACCCGTACCTTTGTGTATGTTATGTATGGCTCCCTGAGCCTTAAATAAAGTACTTGTGTCGTAGAGTCATGTTGTGATGCTTCGTTGTATTTGCACATATCGAGCATATTGTGTGTATGATTGAAATGCTTGGTATGTGTGGGATCTGACTATCTAGTTGTTTATCTTTAGTAGCCTCTCTTACCGGGAAATGTCTCCTAGTGTTACCGCTGAGCCATGGTAGCTTGCTACTGCTCTGGAACACTTAGGCTAGCCGGCATGTGTCCTTCTTCGTTCCTGTGTCTGTCCCTTCGGGGAAATGTCA
>NC_057806.1:279831907-279848029 GCF_018294505.1 Triticum aestivum
TCATGTCGCCGGTGGGTTTGACCTGTTCGACCTGGGGTTTGACCCCCCCAGGGTCACTGACGCGTGGGCCCCGTCGGCCAGGTGGTCAGATTAGTGCTAATCACTGTTAGTTAACCCCCTGACACTGACCAGTGGGCCCCAGCGCCACTAATTCCTAATTAGGATTAAATTAACCCTGTTAAACCCCCCTGTCACTGACGTGTGGACCCCACACGTCAGGTTTGACCCCAGCCAGCCACAGTTGACCACTGACGTCATGCTGACGTCATGCTGGCGCAATATATATATTTCTGGATTTAATTTAAATCAGGAAATTCCAGAATATTATTTAAACTTCAAAAATTCATAACTTTTATTCTGTAACTCCAAATTAGACAAATTATATATGAAAAATGATCAGAAAAATCCAATCTATCCATCTGTACTATTTTCATGCATGATCAAACAAGTTAAATTGATGTTTTAAGCAGAACAAGGAAAAGCACTTTAAAAGGCCATGTTTGAGTTTGAAATTTGAATCCTTGATTCAAATTTGTTCAAACCCTTCTGGTTTTAGTTGCATTAGCCCAACACACTCATATTGCCATGTTTCATGCATGCATCATATTGTTGCACATTGTTTGGTGATGGTTGTGTATCGGTGTCCTTTGTGACAGGTTCTGCCCCCGAGGAGTACCGTGATTACCCTAACGAAGAACCGTATCAGTGCATCGAACCATCAGGCAAGCAACCAACCATTTGATCATATCGATGCAATCCCATGTTCTCGCTCCTGCTCTCTTTTACTGCATTAAGACAACGCGTTTCAAACTGCTGTGTGCTACGGTAGTTGAACCCATTTCCTCTGCATGACCTGTCATTGCCACAGTAACTAGATGAAACCCACTAGCATGTGTAGGAGTTGATTGAGCCATATGTATGTGTTGTTCCTACCTTGCTATGCCTGCTATGCTTAGAGTCGTGTCAGGTCTGGTTCATCTGGGTGATGGGCTAGAGTGAAATGTTTATGTCGGTAATGAGAGTGGTGTGGTGAACACGATTTGGTAAAGGTATCGATGGGAGGCCATGTAGGAGTACATGGTGGGTTGTTTCATTGAAGCCGACCTTAAGCACTGAGATCTGTATGTGTGATTTAAGAATCAGCTACTACCATGCATTGGGCCCGAAACCAATGGACCCTCTCGGCTTCTTATTCACCCTAGTTCTCCGTCCAGGAGTTGCAAGTAGTTTCTGGTGTTTGTAGCCTACTGGAGGCCGTGGA
The DNA here is from genome assembly GCF_018294505.1 of Triticum aestivum. NCBI lineage: Eukaryota > Viridiplantae > Streptophyta > Magnoliopsida > Poales > Poaceae > Triticum > Triticum aestivum. The sequence continues at coordinate 279,833,169 of NC_057806.1, forward strand.
CAGCGCTGACCGTAGGGGTGGGCTGTGATGCGGTAGGTACGTGGCCGGGTGTACCGAATACCGTTAGGTATCTCGGGAACCCTGTTCACATCGTTCGGGGCCGTATGGGAAACCTCGGCCGGACTCCCTGCGGATGGAACCTGAATAGGCGATAAACCTGGACTAGAGGCTTAAGTGTTTAGGTAGGTCGTGGTCTACACCCACGTCGGCTTTCGCTTGAAGTCTGCCGAGCACATGTCGTGTGCAGACGCTAAGTGGTGGAAACATGTATGAAGAAGTACACCCCTGCAGGGTTATCATGATCTATTCGAATAGCCGCGTCCGCGGTAAAGGACTACTTGGTTGCTTATACAGTTCATAGACAAGTAAATGGAAACTGTTAAAAGCCTCAAGATAAGTGTGAGTGCCGAGGATGGCTCTTCCGTAGGAAGACGGAGGTGGATCCTCGGTAGTGTATTGAAGTGGTGAGTAGTGGACTCGTGTGCGCAAAACCATTTCAAGTTGGAGTATCGTAGGATAGTCTAGCCAAGAGTCAAAGCTGGCTTGCTGCAATAACTCCACCAACCCTTCTTGATGATATGCATGTATGTAGGATCTGATGTAAGTCTTGCTGAGTACCTTGTACTCATGTTGCTATAATTTACATTTTTTACAGAAGACGCTGCAACCCCTTCTGATGGGTTCTATGTAGACGTTGACATCAACGAGTAGGCTAAAGCCCAGGTGGTGACCCTGAGCTTGTGAAGGACCACGTAGTATAGCTAGGCTTTCCAAGCCTCTTTTACTTTACTAGTTGTCTGTACTCAGACAATGTACTTCCGCTGCTGGTTTGTATGACTGTATGACTTGTATGTTGGGTCGTGAGGCCCGTACCTTTGTGTATGTTATGTATGGCTCCCTGAGCCTTAAATAAAGTACTTGTGTCGTAGAGTCATGTTGTGATGCTTCGTTGTATTTGCACATATCGAGCATATTGTGTGTATGATTGAAATGCTTGGTATGTGTGGGATCTGACTATCTAGTTGTTTATCTTTAGTAGCCTCTCTTACCGGGAAATGTCTCCTAGTGTTACCGCTGAGCCATGGTAGCTTGCTACTGCTCTGGAACACTTAGGCTAGCCGGCATGTGTCCTTCTTCGTTCCTGTGTCTGTCCCTTCGGGGAAATGTCACGCTTTGAGTACCGGAGTCCTGTTAGCCCGCTACAGCCCGGTTTACCGGAGTCCTGCTAGCCCAGTGCTACAGCCCGGACCCACTTGCTGATGACCGACATGTTCGAAGCTGGGTCATGGATGCCTGTCCCTGTAAGTCTGTGCCACTTTGGGTTTACGACTAGTCATGTCAGCCCGGGCTCCCTATCATATGGATGCTAGCGACACTATCATATACGTGAGCCAAAAGGCGCAAACGGTCCCGGGCAAAGGTAAGGCGACACCCGTGGGGATACCGTGCGTGAGGCCGCAAAGTGATATGAGGTGTTACCGGCTAGATCGATGTGACATCGAGTCGGGGTCCTGACAGCGTTGGCATCAGAGCCGGACTGCCTGTAGGTTCTCCAAGCCAAACTGGTCGATGTTGAGTCTAGAAATTCTTTAGTTATATGTAGGGGAATTGTTTGTGGGTTGGAACGTAAGGCTCTTTTTACTCCTTATCTAATGACATTCTGATCTGAGTCAGTCTATTCTTCCACCGGGGGTTAAGGAATTAGGATCTATTCTCTCTATCAGGATCACGTGTTACTAATCAGTAGTTCCTTATAGGTTTGATGGTTACAAGCCTAGTTCAGTTCTATTACCACATTATGTTGCTAGGATGGTCTCAGAACTTGGTATGATGATGATGAGTGTGTATGTAATCCTTTGTCAAATGTCTCAAATCCTTCTTGAGCATTTACAGCTGTTATGCTGCCGAAATTTTGCTAGAAATTCTAATGCCTTTGCATTATGATTGTGCTTTCAGATGGCCACTCGCGACCTCAATCAAGTGGTTCGCCTGACTCGATGCCTAGATGTACCCGGCCATACTGCCAAGTTGGTCAGGGTAATGACTGAGGCTGGATACCGCTGGTATCCAGAGTACACGGTCGAAGAGCAATTCCGAGACTTTAATCAAAGCCAGTATCTCTGCACTGTCAGGATATTTCCATCTTATCCTGGATCCACCGAGCCCCTTCACTGCTCCTATGGACTCGGGGTTACTATTGAGATGGCTGTGCAGGACGCCGCCTACTCTATGATGACCATCATGCGAGTCAGATCTGGTCTATTTCGGGACTCTGATTTCCGGTATATGCCAGGATCACTTCCGGGAGCACAAGGGTATCTCCAGGCTATCTATGCTGACCCCACCCAGGAGGATTCACGGACACGCACCACTGCTGAGATGCTCGAGGATAAGGACCGTGAAAATCGGGCCTTGAGGTTAGAGCTCTTCAATACTCGTGCTGACCACTGGGCCACTTTGACTCGGTTTGCACCGGCGGTGCAAGCTGGATATTCGGATATGCGTGATCTCTATCCTGTGAGATCTGCTCTGCCAGACGTGATGGGTTGGCGTGATGTAGGAGGCATCACCCCACCTCGCGGTCCCCGCAGGCCACCGTCTGTTGGTCCAAGACCTCATCCTAGCCCCTATGGTCCACAAGCTCCGCGGGATAGTCTGTTTCCGGATGATCATGTTGAGCTTCCAGGCTATGGAGGTGACTTCTACGAGGACTACTACGGATCGGTCTGAGTTAGTGGTAGTATCACTAGTTCGCACTAGCTGTGTCGTCTATCGTCCCGCGTGACTCGTGGGATATGACCTAGTTTGTACTCTTTCCGGAGGTGTAGAAAAATAATGTATAGGAGCTTGGGATGCCTCCGATGAGATGTAATCCTCTTTTCACCGTAATAGTACTTTGTTTGGTCTTGTACTAAACCCTGTATGGTGTGTATGACGATGGAATAAAAGAAGCAGTTTCTGTATCTACCATGTCATACGGATGATCATCTTGCATTCCGAGTTATTCCTTACATTTTGTATCCTATGTTGGAATTTTATCATCCTGACTAAATCATTGTCTTGTTTACCTAGGATGGTCAACACGCGCACTAACCCTGCTCCTCAAGAGCAGGCCGAAGGCAGTGAAGTCAGGGATGCAAATCTGCCTCATCCTCCTTCACTAGCCGAGGTTATGATGGAAGTTGAGAGAAACAAGCGGGAGACCAACCGTTTGTTGGAGCGTATTGAACAGAACACAGCACACCATCAGAGGACTAACGTGGTGTCACTCAGTGATTTTATCAAATTACATCCACCCACGTTCCACCACTCCGTCGAGCCTCTCGACGCTGATGACTGGCTTCGCAGTATCTCTCACAAACTGCGTTCCGCGCTGGTAGCGGATGCTGACAAGGTCACCTTTGCTGCATATCATCTTGAAGGCCCCGCCAGTCTATGGTGGGAGAATTATGGAGCTATGCGCCCAGCGGGCCATGTCACTACTTGGGCTAAATTCAGCGAGGCTTTCCGTGAACATCACATTCCGGAGGGTCTCATGGACCGTAAACGTGAGGAATTTTGCAGTTTCACTCAAGGCCGACTTTCTGTGGATGCTTACAGCAGGGAGTTTGGTAACCTCGCACGATATGCAACTGAGGAAGTGTCTACTGACGCCAAGAAGCAAGCAAGGTTCCGTAAGGGCCTTAGTCCTGAGCTTCGCCGCGACCTCCGTCTGCATGAGTGCACATCTTTTCAGAAACTTGTTAACAAAGCCATCAGTGCTGAAACTGGTCAGACTGACTATGACGCAACACGCAAGCATGGCCGTGACATGGGTTCCTCATACGGTGCTGGTCCTCAGAAGCGCCGCGTGTGGGTACCCAACACCGCCCTGCCACCCAGGTTCACACCGAGGCCATCTTTCCAGGCGCCTCGCCCTGTTCAACAGTCTGCACCGGCCAAGCCCTATGGGGGTCCAACCAACAATGCTCCTCCACGTACCAGTTCCATGACTTGTTTCAAGTGTGGGGAATCTGGCCACTATATGCGTGAGTGTCCCCAGACCAACCCCAACCAGTCTGCTAAAGCTGTTGGCCGTGGCAAGCCGACAGGGAAAGTGTTCCACGCCAAGCCGGCCACCGCTTCACGTGGCCATGTCAACTGTATCTCGGCCGAAGAAGCTCAAGAGGATCCCAACGTCGTTCTCGGTACGCTTCTTGTTAATTGCCACCCGGCATCTGTTCTTTTCGATACAGGAGCCTCTCATTCTTTTATATCTGAAAACTATGCTCGTTTGCATAACGTCGCATTCGGTGATATGCCAACCTCTATGGTAATTCAAACTCCGGGATCCAAATGGCAAACTTCTAGAGTAAGCCATGGAAATGAAATCCAAGTCGACAGACTTGTTTTCCTCGCGTCTTTGATAGCCCTTAAATCTTCAGATATTAATATCATTCTGGGTATGGACTGGATGTCAGCTCATCAAGCCAAAATTGATTGCTTCTCTAGGATTGTTTAACTCACCCATCCTTCGGGGAAGATAGTCAATGTCTTGACCCGAATAGCCAAGCGACAATTATATTCTCTTAACGCCAGCCCTTTGCCAGACCTTGAGGACGTGCCGGTAGTCCGTGACTTCCCGGATGTCTTCCCAGAAGAATTGCCAGGTGTTCCACCTGACAGGGATGTTGAGTTCGTAATAGACCTCATCCCAGGAACCGTTCCGATTGCTAGAAGACCCTATAAGATGGCACCCCTAGAACTAGCCGAGCTTAAGAAACAACTCGATGAGTCCTTGAAAAAGGGTTTCATCCGCCCTAGTTCATCTCCGTGGGCTTGCCCCGTCCTATTCGTCAAGAAGAAGGATGGTACGGACCGGATGGTTGTAGATTACCGACCTGTCAATTTGGTCACAATCAAGAACAAATATCCGCTTCCCAGGATCAACGACCTGTATGATCAGCTCGCTGGATCCTCAGTCTTCTCCAAGATGGATTTGAGGTTGGGCTACCATCAAATCAAAATCAGAAACGGGGACATTCCTAAAACGGCCTTTGTCACTCGTTATGGCCAATACGAGTACACCGTCATGTCCTTCGGTTTAACCAACGCTCCAGCCACCTTTTCTCGGTTAATGAACTCAATCTTCATGGAGTATTTGGATAAATTCGTCGTGGTTTACCTCGATGATATACTCATCTACTCCAAGAACGAGGAAGAACATGCCGAACATCTAAGGCTAGTGTTGCAGAAACTTCGAGAGCATCGCCTTTATGCCAAATTTTCTAAATGTGAATTCTGGTTGTCAGAAGTGACCTATCTGGGTCATGTAATATCTGGTAAAGGTATTGCTGTTAACCCTGAGCGAGTTCAAGCCGTCCTTAATTGGACTCCACCTGAATCGGTCAAGCAAGTTCGGAGTTTTCTAGGCTTAGCGAGCTATTGCCGTCGCTTTGTCGAAAACTTCTCCAAAGTTGCTAAACCTCTAACCGAACTCCTCAAGAAAGATAAGAAGTTCGAATGGACTCCACAATGTGAGCACAGCTTTCAGGAACTGAAAAGACGCCTGACCTCTGCTCCCGTACTGGTACCGCCAGACTTCTCTAAGGACTTTGTTATCTACTGCGACGCCTCGCGACAAGGACTAGGTTGCATTCTCATGCAAGATCGACACGTAATTGCCTACGCTTCACGGCAATTGCACCCACATGAGGAGAATTATCCTACTCATGATCTAGAGCTTGCAGCCGTAGTCTATGCACTTAAGACCTGGCGACATTACCTCCTCGGTAATCGTTGTGAAATATTCACTGATCACCAAAGTCTGAAGTACATTTTCACCCAACCGGATTTGAATCTCAGGCAGAGACGTTGGGTTGAATTGATCACAGACTTCGACTTAGGAATAACCTACACCCCAGGGAAAGCCAACGTCATGGCTGATGCGCTAAGTCGTAAATCTTATTGTAACAACCTGATGTTACAACAAAGTCAACCGCTTCTCCATGAGGAATTTCGGAAGCTAAACCTTCACATTGTTCCTCAAGGTTTTCTTTCCACCTTGGTAGCAAAACCTACTCTTACGGATCAAATCATCGCTGCCCAAAGGCGAGATAAGGGAATATCTAAAATCAAAGAGAACATTGCTAGCGGAGGTGCTAGTTGTTTCTCCACAAATGATCATGGTGTTGTGTACTTTGAGAACCGTCTAGTGGTTCCCAAGAACCAGCATCTACGGCAATTGATCCTTAAAGAAGCTCATGAATCTCCTCTCACCATTCATCCCGGTAGTACTAAGATGTATCAGGACCTACGCCAGAGGTTCTGGTGGACTAGGATGAAGAGAGAAATTGCTCAGTTTATCGCTAATTGCGACGTCTGTCGTCATGTAAAAGCAGAGCACCAACGGCCTGCTGGCACCCTTCAACCCTTAGCTATTCCTGAATGGAAATGGGATAAAATTGGTATGGATTTCATTACCAGTTTTCCCAGGACCAAGAGAGGGAATAATGCTATTTTCGTCGTGGTCGATCGTCTTTCCAAAGTAGCTCATTTCTTGCCTGTTCGTGAGAGTATAACCGCTAGCCAGCTGGCAGACTTATACATCTCCCGAATAGTGTCCCTCCATGGTGTTCCTTTGGAAATCAACTCGGATCGAGGAAGTCTTTTCACCTCTCGATTTTGGGAAAGTTTCAGAATGCTATGGGGACCCGCCTCTCCTTTAGCACCGCTTTCCACCCTCAGTCGACTGGTCAAGTGGAACGCGTCAACCAGATTCTAGAAGACATGCTTCGAGCCTCTGTTATCTCTTTCGGAATGGACTGGGAGAAGTGCCTTCCATTTGCCGAATTCGCTTACAACAACAGCTATCAATCTAGCTTGGGTAAAGCCCCTTTTGAAGTTCTCTATGGACGACGGTGTCGAACACCCCTTAACTGGTCAGAGACCGGGGAAAGACAATTCTTTGGCCCGGATATGATTCAGGAAGCAGAAGAACAAGTTCGCATCGTTCGTGAAAAGTTGAAAACAGCCCAATCTCGTCAAAAGAGTCAATATGACCGAAAACATAAGGCTATGACTTTCGAGGTTGACGAGAAGGCTTATCTTCGGGTCACCCCTCTGAAGGGAACCCATCGTTTCGGTATCAAAGGCAAATTGGCTCCTTGTTACATTGGACCTTTTCGCATTCTTGCCAAACGAGGAGAAGTTGCCTACCAGTTGGAACTACCTCCGCACCTCTCCAGAGTCCACGATGTCTTCCACGTTTCTCAACTCAGGCGTTGCTTCTCGGATCCTATCCGTGGAGTGGACCACGAAACGCTTGATCTCCAAGATAATCTTACATATCGAGAGTACCCCGTTCGTATCCTCGATCAGGCCGAACGTACCACCCGACGTCATAATATCAAGTTTCTCAAAGTTCAATGGTCGCACCATTCTGAGGATGAAGCAACTTGGGAAAGGGAGGATCGTCTTCGACTTGAGTATCCCGCCTTCTTCCCGGAGGAACCCAAATCTCGGGACGAGATTCTTTTGAGTGGGGGTGAGTTGTCACACCCTAGCTAGTCATGCATTAGAGTGTTGCATCATGTTTACTCTTTCATCAGAAACTTGAAATGGGGATCTGTGAAACCCTCAGAATCATTTCTGAAAATGATCCAAATAAAAATTTCTCCAAAAAGGTCCAAGAAAATGCTCATGTTGCTCTCTGAAAATATTGGACAGAGATAAAAATCAAACCAATATTTTTAAAAGCTCATAAGTATTTATTTTGGGCATTTGGAATTAATGCATAAATATTTGCATTGGAAATATATTAGTTATATATATTAATATATGTCCAAAAATTATGCCATCTGTTGGGGAGCTCTGGAATAATATATCTAGCTCCTGCAAAAATTGGCATAAGGTTATAAAATGATTTAATATTTTATTTAAATCAAAACAAATGTCAGAAATTAGAAAAACAAAAATAAATAAAAGGAGGAGCTTACCTGGGCTCCTCCCTGTCCGGCCCAGCCAGCTGGCCGGCCCAGCCAGCAGGCGGCCCAGCCCACCACTGCAGCCCTCCGTCGTCTTCCTCCCCTCGCCCCGAAGCTGCTGCGTGCTCGCACGCGCACGGCCGCGCGGCCACCCCCTACTTGCCGACGAGCTCCTGGCCGCGTGGACGACTTCCGCAGGCCGTCCCGATCCCCCTGACCCCCTCACTCTCCCGTGCACCTCTTCCCTCTCTCCCTGCTTCGCCTCCCTCGCCCCCTCTCCCGAAGCAGAGCGCAGCCGCCGACGCCGTTCGCCGTAGCTGCAGCCACCGCCCTTCCCTCGCTCCCCCGACTAGCCCAGAGGCTCCGCCTCGACCCCCTCTTCCTCTCCACCGAGCCACGAGGCCCCGGACGCGCTGCAACGCCGCCACCATCGTCGTTTCCGTCGCCGGCCGCCGTGGATCCTCGTCGTCGATTCGAGAGCTACCGGACGTCCCCGAGCCCGCTAACCATCCCTGCAGCTCCACGGTGAGCCGCTGACCCGATTCCCCCTTGCCCCGTCGTCCCTAGCATCCTGTAGTTACCGTCCCCTTGAGCTCCGAAGCTCGCCGCCGCCGTGCCTCGTCACCGCCGTGGCTGGAGCCGTTGTAGCTCGAAGCCGAGCACACCATCGTGCTCCACACCTCACCAGGAGCACGTAGCACGCACCAACGCCTACCCTAGCGCCCAGCAGCGCCGATCCCGACCGCACCCGAACTCCGGCCGCCGCTCACGAGCTCGCCGTCGTCGGTACCGGCCACCACAGGCACGGCCACCACCACCGTTCGACGCGCGGGAGCAAGGGCTCTCCAACGAGCCCAAGCACGGCCTCGCTCGTGCCCTGTAGCGCGTTTCCGTATCGCGCCGCCGTCTCGGGCCTCGCCGGCGTCATGTCGCCGGTGGGTTTGACCTGTTCGACCTGGGGTTTGACCCCCCCAGGGTCACTGACGCGTGGGCCCCGTCGGCCAGGTGGTCAAATTAGTGCTAATCACTGTTAGTTAACCCCCTGACACTGACCAGTGGGCCCCAGCGCCACTAATTCCTAATTAGGATTAAATTAACCCTGTTAAACCCCCCTATCACTGACGTGTGGACCCCACACGTCAGGTTTGACCCCAGCCAGCCGCAGTTGACCACTGACGTCATGCTGACGTCATGCTGGCGCAATATATATATTTCTGGATTTAATTTAAATCAGGAAATTCCAGAATATTATTTAAACTTCAAAAATTCATAACTTTTATTCTGTAACTCCAAATTAGACAAATTATATATGAAAAATGATCAGAAAAATCCAATCTATCCATCTGTACTATTTTCATGCATGATCAAACAAGTTAAATTGATGTTTTAAGCAGAACAAGGAAAAGCACTTTAAAAGGCCATGTTTGAGTTTGAAATTTGAATCTTTGATTCAAATTTGTTCAAACCCTTCTGGTTTTAGTTGCATTAGCCCAACACACTCATATTGCCATGTTTCATGCATGCATCATATTGTTGCACATTGTTTGGTGATGGTTGTGTATCGGTGTCCTTTGCGACAGGTTCTGCCCCCGAGGAGTACCGTGATTACCCTAACGAAGAACCGTATCAGTGCATCGAACCATCAGGCAAGCAACCAACCATTTGATCATATCGATACAATCCCATGTTCTCGCTCCTACTCTCTTTTACTGCATTAAGACAACGCGTTTCAAACTGCTGTGTGCTACGGTAGTTGAACCCATTTCCTCTGCATGACCTGTCATTGCCACAGTAACTAGATGAAACCCACTAGCATGTGTAGGAGTTGATTGAGCCATATGTATGTGTTGTTCCTACCTTGCTATGCCTGCTATGCTTAGAGTCGTGTCAGGTCTGGTTCATCTGGGTGATGGGCTAGAGTGAAATGTTTATGTCGGTAATGAGAGTGGTGTGGTGAACACGATTTGGTAAAGGTATCGATGAGAGGCCATGTAGGAGTACATGGTGGGTTGTTTCATTGAAGCCGACCTTAAGCACTGAGATCTGTATGTGTGATTTAAGAATCAGCTACTACCATGCATTGGGCCCGAAACCAATGGACCCTCTCGGCTTCTTATTCACCCTAGTTCTCCGTCCAGGAATTGCAAGTAGTTTCTGGTGTTTGTAGCCTACTGGAGGCCGTGGACAGCGCTGACCGTAGGGGTGGGCTGTGATGCGGTAGGTACGTGGCACGGTGTACCGAATACCCGTTAGGTATCTCGGGAACCCTGTTCACATCGTTCGGGGCCGTATGGGAAACCTCGGCCGGACTCCCTGCGGATGGAACCTGGATAGGCGATAAACCTGGACTGGAGGCTTAGGTGGTTAGGTAGGTCGTGGCCGACACCCACGTTGGGCTTCCGCTTGAAGGTTGCCGAGTACATGTTGTGTAAACGGCGGTAAGTGGTGAGAGCGTGTATGAAGAAGTACACCCCTGCAGGGTTATCATGATCTATTCGAATAGCCGCGTCCGCGGTAAAGGACTACTTGGTTGCCTATACAGTTCATAGACAAGTAAATGGAAACTACTAAAAGCCTCAAGATAAGTGTGAGTGCCGAGGATGGCTCTTCCGTAGGAAGACGGAGGCGGATCCTCGGTATTGTATTGAATTGGTGAGTAGTGGACTCGTGTGCGCAAAACCATTTCAAGTTGAAGTATCGTAGGATAGTCTAGCCAAGAGTCAAAGCTGGCTTGCTGCAATAACTCCACCAACCCTTCTTGATAATATGCATGTATGTAGGATCTGATGTAAGTCTTGCTGAGTACCTTTGTACTCATGTTGCTATAATTTACATTTTTACAGAAGACGCTGCAACCCCTTCTGATGGGTTCTATGTAGACATTGACATCAACGAGTAGGCTAAAGGCCCAGGTGGTGACCCTGAGCTTGTGAAGGACCACGTAGTATAGCTAGGCTTTCCAAGCCTCTTTTATTTTACTAGTTGTCTGTACTCAGACAAGTTACTTCCGCTGCTGGTTTGTATGACTGTATGACTTGCATGTTGGGTCGTGAGACCCGTACCTTTGTGTATGTTATGTATGGCTCCCTGAGCCTTAAATAAAGTACTTGTGTCGTAGAGTCATGTTGTGATGCTTCGTTGTATTTGCACATATCGAGCATATTGTGTGTATGATTGAAATGCTTGGTATGTGTGGGATCTGACTATCTAGTTGTTTATCTTTAGTAGCCTCTCTTACCGGGAAATGTCTCCTAGTGTTACCGCTGAGCCATGGTAGCTTGCTACTGCTCTGGAACACTTAGGCTGGCCGGCATGTGTCCTTCTTCGTTCCTGTGTCTGTCCCTTCGGGGAAATGTCACGCTTTGAGTACCGGAGTCCTGTTAGCCCGCTACAGCCCAGTTTACCGGAGTCCTGCTAGCCCAGTGCTACAGCCCGGACCCACTTGCTGATGACCGACACGTTCGAAGCTGGGTCATGGATGCCTGTCCCTGTAAGTCTGTGCCGCTTTGGGTTTACGACTAGTCATGTCAGCCCGGGCTCTTTATCATATGGATGCTAGCGACACTATCATATACGTGAGCCAAAAGGCGCAAACGGTCCCGGGAAAAGGTAAGACGACACCCGTGGGAATACCGTGCGTGAGGCCGCAAAGTGATATGAGGTGTTACCAGCTAGATCGATGTGACATCGAGTCGGGGTCCTGACAGCGTTGGCATCAGAGCCGGACTGCCTGTAGGTTCTCCAAGCCAAACTGGTCGATGTTGAGTCTAGAAATTCTTTAGTTATATGTAGGGGAATTGTTTGTGGGTTGGAACGTAAGGCTCTTTTTACTCCTTATACCTTATGACCTTCTGATCTGAGTCAGTCCATTCTTCCACCGGGGGTTAAGGAATTAGGATCTATTCTCTCTATCAGGATCACGTGTTACTAATCAGTAGTACCTTATAGGTATGAAGGATACAAGCCTAGTTCAGTTCTTTTACCACATTATGTTGCCAGAATGGTTTCAGAACTTTGAAATGATGATGTTGAGTATGTACGAAATCCTTTGTCAAATGTCTCAAAATCCTTCTTGAGCATTTACAGCTGTTATGCTGCCGAACATTTAAGGCTAGTGTTGAAGAAACTTCGAGAGCATCGCCTTTATGCCAAATTTTCGAAATGTGAATTCTGGTTGTCAGAAGTGACCTATCTGGGTCATGTAATATCTGGTAAAGGTATTGCTGTTAACCCTGAGCGAGTTCAAGCCGTCCTTAATTGGACTCCGCCTGAATCGGTCAAGCAAGTTCGGAGTTTTCTAGGCTTAGCGAGCTATTGTCGTCGCTTTGTCGAGAACTTCTCCAAGGTTGCTAAACCTCTAACCGAACTTCTCAAGAAAGATAAGAAGTTCGAATGGACTCCACAATGTGAGCACAGCTTTCAGGAACTGAAAAGACGCCTGACCTCTGCTCCCGTACTGGTACCGCCAGACTTCTCCAAGGACTTTGTTATCTACTGCGACGCCTCGCGACAAGGACTAGGTTGCATTCTTATGCAAGATCGACACGTAATTGCTTACGCTTCACGGCAATTGCACCCACATGAGGAGAATTATCCTACCCATGATCTAGAGCTTGCAGCCGTAGTCTATGCACTTAAGACCTGGCGACATTACCTCCTCGGTAATCGTTGCAAAATATTCACTGATCACCAAAGTCTGAAGTATATTTTCACCCAACCGGATTTGAATCTCAGGCAGAGACGTTGGGTTGAATTGATCATAGACTTCGACTTAGGAATAACCTACACCCCAGGGAAAGCCAACGTCATGGCTGATGCGCTAAGTCGTAAATCTTATTGTAACAACCTGATGTTACAACAAAGTCAACCGCTTCTCCATGAGGAATTTCGGAAGCTTAACCTTCACATTGTACCTCAAGGTTTTCTTTCCACCTTGGTAGCAAAACCTACTCTTACGGATCAAATCATCACTGCCCAAAAGCGAGATAAGGGAATATCTAAAATCAAAGAGAACATTGCTAGCGGAGGTGCTAGTTGTTTCTCCACAAATGATCATGGTGTTGTGTACTTTGAGAACCGTCTAGTGGTTCCCAAGAACCAGCATCTACGGCAGTTGATCCTTAAGGAGGCTCATGAATCTCCTCTCACCATTCATCCCGGTAGTACTAAGATGTATCAGGACCTACGCCAGAGGTTCTGGTGGACTAGGATGAAGAGAGAAATTGCTCAGTATATTGCTAATTGCGATGTCTGTCGTCGTGTAAAAGCAGAGCATCAACGGCCTGCTGGCACCCTTCAACCCTTAGCTATTCCTGAATGGAAATGGGATAAAATTGGTATGGATTTCATTACCGGTTTTCCCAGGACCAAGAGAGGGAATAATGCTATTTTCGTCGTTGTCGATCGTCTTTCCAAAGTAGCCCATTTCTTACCTGTTCGTGAGAGTATAACCGCTAGCCAGCTGGCAGACTTATACATCTCCCGAATAGTGTCCCTCCATGGTGTTCCTTTGGAAATCAACTCGGATCGAGGAAGTCTTTTCACCTCTCGATTTTGGGAAAGTTTCCAAAATGCTATGGGAACCCGTCTCTCCTTTAGCACCGCCTTCCACCCTCAGTCGAGTGGTCAAGTGGAACGCGTCAACTAGATTCTAGAAGACATGCTTCGAGCCTCTGTTATCTCATTCGGAATGGACTGGGAGAAGTGCCTTCCATTTGCCGAATTCGCTTACAACAACAGCTATCAATCTAGCTTGGGTAAAGCCCCTTTTGAAGTTCTCTATGGACGACGGTGTCGAACACCCCTTAACTGGTCAGAGACCGGGGAAAGACAATTCTTTGGCCCGGACATGATTCAGGAAGCAGAAGAACAAGTTCGTATCGTTCGTGAAAAGTTGAAAACAGCCCAATCTCGTCAAAAGAGTCAATATGACCAAAAACATAAGGCTATGACTTTCGAGGTTGACGAGAAGGCTTATCTTCGGGTCACCCCTCTGAAGGGAACCCATCGTTTCGGTATCAAAGGCAAATTGGCTCCTCGTTACATTGGACCTTTTCGCATTCTTGCCAAACGAGGAGAAGTTGCCTACCAGTTGGAACTACCTCCGCACCTCTCCAGAGTCCACGATGTCTTCCACGTTTCTCAACTCAGGCGTTGCTTCTCGGATCCTATCCGTGGAGTGGACCACGAAACACTTGATCTCCAAGATAATCTTACATATCGAGAGTACCCCATTCGTATTCTCGATCAAACCGAACGTACCACCCGACGTCATAATATCAAGTTTCTCAAAGTTCAATGGTCGCACCGTTCTGAGGATGAAGCAACTTGGGAAAGGGAGGATTGTCTTCGACTTGAGTATCCCGCCTTCTTCCCGGAGGAACCCAAATCTCGGGACGAGATTCTTTTGAGTGGGGGTGAGTTGTCACACCCTAGCTAGTCATGCATTAGAGTGTTGCATCATGTTTACTCTTTCATCAGAAACTTGAAATGGGGATCTGTGAAACCCTCAGAATCATTTCTGAAAATGATCCAAATAAAAATTTCTCCAAAAAGGTCCAAGAAAATGCTCATGTTGCTCTCTGAAAATATTGGACAGAGATAAAAATCAAACCAATATTTTTAAAAGCTCATAAGTATTTATTTTGGGCATTTGGAATTAATGCATAAATATTTGCATTGGAAATATATTAGTTATATATATTAATATATGTCCAAAAATTATGCCATCTGTTGGGGAGCTCTGGAATAATATATCTAGCTCCTGCAAAAATTGGCATAAGGTTATAAAATGATTTAATATTTTATTTAAATCAAAACAAATGTCAGAAATTAGAAAAACAAAAATAAATAAAAGGAGGAGCTTACCTGGGCTCCTCCCTGTCCGGCCCAGCCAGC
>NC_057806.1:279848039-279861096 GCF_018294505.1 Triticum aestivum
AGACCCTATAAGATGGCACCCCTAGAACTAGCCGAGCTTAAGAAACAACTCGATGAGTCCTTGAAAAAGGGTTTCATCCGCCCTAGTTCATCTCCGTGGGCTTGCCCCGTCCTATTCGTCAAGAAGAAGGATGGTACGGACCGGATGGTTGTAGATTACCGACCTGTCAATTTGGTCACAATCAAGAACAAATATCCGCTTCCCAGGATCAACGACCTGTATGATCAGCTCGCTGGATCCTCAGTCTTCTCCAAGATGGATTTGAGGTTGGGCTACCATCAAATCAAAATCAGAAACGGGGACATTCCTAAAATGGCCTTTGTTACTCGTTATGGCCAATACGAGTACACCGTCATGTCCTTCGGTTTAACCAACGCTCCAGCCACCTTTTCTCGGTTAATGAACTCAATCTTCATGGAGTATTTGGATAAATTCGTCGTGGTTTACCTCGATGATATACTCATATACTCCAAGAACGAGGAGGAACATGCCGAACATCTAAGGCTAGTGTTGAAGAAACTTCGAGAGCATCGCCTTTATGCCAAATTTTCTAAATGTGAATTCTGGTTGTCAGAAGTGACCTATCTGGGTCATGTAATATCTGGTAAAGGTATTGCTGTTAACCCTGAGCGAGTTCAAGCCGTCCTTAATTGGACTCCACCTGAATCGGTCAAGCAAGTTCTGAGTTTTCTGGGCTTAGCGAGCTATTGTCGTCGCTTTGTCGAGAACTTCTCCAAAGTTGCCAAACCTCTAACCGAACTCCTCAAGAAAGATAAGAAGTTCGAACGGACTCCACAATGTGAGCACAGCTTTCAGGAACTGAAAAGACGCCTGACCTCTGCTCCCGTACTGGTACCGCCAGACTTCTCCAAGGACTTTGTTATCTACTGCGACGCCTCGCGACAAGGACTAGGTTGCATTCTCATGCAAGATTGACACGTAATTGCCTACGCTTCACGGCAATTGCACCCACATGAGGAGAATTATCCTACTCATGATCTAGAGCTTGCAGCCGTAGTCTATGCACTTAAGACCTGGCGACATTACCTCCTCGGTAACCGTTGCGAAATATTCACTGATCACCAAAGTCTGAAGTACATTTTCACCCAACCGGATCTGAATCTCAGGCAAAGACGTTGGGTTGAGTTGATCACAGACTTCGACTTAGGAATAACCTACACCCCAGGGAAAGCCAACGTCATGGCTGATGCACTAAGTCGTAAATCTTATTGTAACAACCTGATGTTACAACAAAGTCAACCGCTTCTCCATGAGGAATTTCGGAAGCTTAACCTTCACATTGTACCTCAAGGTTTTCTTTCCACCTTGGTGGCAAAACCTACCCTTACGGATCAGATTATCAAAGCACAGAAGGTAGATCCAGGAATTTCCCGCATCAAGAGAAACATCCAGAAAGGAGTTGCGAATTGTTTCTCCATTAATGATCAAGGGGTCGTATACTTCGGGAATCGACTAGTGGTTCCCAAAGTGCGAAACCTGAGGCGATTGATCCTTAAGGAAGCTCATGAATCTCCTCTCACCATTCATCCCGGTAGTACTAAGATGTATCAGGACCTACGCCAGAGGTTCTGGTGGACTAGGATGAAGAGAGAGATTGCTCAGTATATTGCAAATTGCGACATCTGTCGTCGTGTAAAAGCAGAGCACCAACGGCCTGCTGGCACCCTTCAAGCCTTAGCTATTCCTGAATGGAAATGGGATAAAATTGGTATGGATTTCATTACCGGTTTTCCCAGGACCAAGAGAGGGAATAATGCTATTTTCGTCGTGGTCGATCGTCTTTCCAAAGTAGCCCATTTCTTACCTGTTCGTGAGAGTATAACCGCTAGCCAGCTGGCAGACTTATACATCTCCCGAATAGTGTCCCTCCATGGTGTTCCTTTGGAAATCAACTCGGATCGAGGAAGTCTTTTCACCTCTCGATTTTGGGAAAGTTTCCAAAATGCTATGGGAACCCGTCTCTCCTTTAGCACCGCCTTCCACCCTCAGTCGAGTGGTCAAGTGGAACGCGTCAACTAGATTCTAGAAGACATGCTTCGAGCCTCTGTTATCTCATTCGGAATGGACTGGGAGAAGTGCCTTCCATTTGCCGAATTCGCTTACAACAACAGCTATCAATCTAGCTTGGGTAAAGCCCCTTTTGAAGTTCTCTATGGACGACGGTGTCGAACACCCCTTAACTGGTCAGAGACCGGGGAAAGACAATTCTTTGGCCCGGATATGATCCAGGAAGCAGAAGAACAAGTTCGTATCGTTCGTGAAAAGTTGAAAACAGCCCAATCTCGTCAAAAGAGTCAATATGACCGAAAACATAAGGCTATGACTTTCGAGGTTGACGAGAAGGCTTATCTTCGGGTCACCCCTCTGAAGGGAACCCATCGTTTCGGTATCAAAGGCAAATTGGCTCCTCGTTACATTGGACCTTTTCGCATTCTTGCCAAACGAGGAGAAGTTGCCTACCAGCTGGAACTACCTCCGCACCTCTCCAGAGTTCACGATGTCTTCCACGTTTCTCAACTCAGGCGTTGCTTCTCGGATCCTATCCGTGAAGTGGACCACGAAACGCTTGATCTCCAAGATAATCTTACCTATCGAGAGTATCCCATCCGTATCCTCGATCAAGCCGAGCGTACCACGCGACGTCATAATATCAAGTTTCTCAAGGTTCAATGGTCGCACCATTCTGAAGATGAAGCAACTTGGGAAAGGGAGGATCGTCTTCGACTCGAGTATCCCGCCTTCTTCTCGGAGGAACCCAAATCTCGGGACGAGATTCTTTTGAGTGGGGGTGAGTTGTTCAGAACCTCTGCCAAAAATGGTGCACACTTTTCTAGGCCATCCTAGGGTTCTTGAGTTAAATCATAACTATTTGAATTTGGGCATTTAAAATAATATAAAATATTTAAATGCTCAAATATCTCCAAACTAAAATGTTTCATGTTGGAAATAATCCAACTATGAGCCAGGAGTAGTTTGGTGAATTTTGGAGTTGCCTAGGTATTTTATTTAATTCAACAAAGTTGCAGTTATATTAAATAAAACAGAAAACAGAAAAAAACTAAAAGGGAGAAGCTTACCTGGGCTCCTCCCTGTTCAGCCCGGCCCAGCTAGCCAGCCCAGCACTGTAGCTCCCCGTCGTCTTCCTCCCCACGCCCCGAAGCTGCTGCGTGCTCGCGCGCGCGCGGCCGCGCGGCCACCTCCTGCTTGCCGACGCCCTCCTGGCCGCGTGGACGACGCCCGCAGCCCGTCCCGATCCCCCCTGCTCTCGCTCACTCTCTCCCCCGTTTCTCCCTCGCTCTCTCTCGCTCTCGGCCGAAGCACACCGTCGCCGCCGTTCGCCTTAGCCACTGCCTCCGGCCACCCCTCGCTCCCCCGAGTAGCTCAGAAGCTCCGCCACAACTCCCTCTTCCTCCCCACCGCTCCACGAGTCCCCGGAAGCCCTGCATCGCCGCCACGTCGCCGTTCCCCTCTTCGGGCTCCGACCACCGTCGCCGACGAATTCGCCGTCTCCAGCGCGTCCCCGAGCCCGCTTCGACGCCCACTGCAACCGCGGTGAGCCCCCGAGCCGTTTCCCCCTCTCCTTCCCCTCGTTCCCTCACCGTAGCTGCATCCCCACCTCGGCCGAACCTCCGCCGTCGCCGAGCTCGCCGTCGACGCAGCTCCGGTGACCATTTGGTCACCCCGGCGAGTCCAACGCGTTCACAGAACCCAGTAGAGCATCCCTAGCGCCTCACCTTGCTCGACTTCGAGCTCCAGCACCACTCCCGTGCACGACCGAACCCCGGCGGCCGCAGCCGAGCTCGCCGCCGTCGACTCCGGCCACCCCGACCCCAACGGACTCCGCCAAGAGCCGCGGGTCGTCCTCAGCTTCACTCCGGTGGTCGCCACGTTCCATTTGGTGGCCGAAACGACCAAAACCACTACCGCCGCCGCACTGTTGGTCGCCGCCGGCCAGAACTCCGGCGAGCTGACGTGGCCTAGTTGATTAACCACTAACCTGCCACCTACAGACGCTGACAAGTGGGCCCCAGGGGTTAGTCAAAGCTAACCAGCCCGGGGTCAACGCGGGATTAGCCCCTGTGACACTGACGTGTGGACCCCACACGTCAGGTTTGACCCGAGCCAGCTCTGTTGACCTGCTGATGTCACTGTGACGTCAGGCTGACGCAGTAAATGATATTTCTGGATTTAAATTTAATCAGGAAATTCCAGAATATTAATTAAACTTCAAAAATTCATAACTTTTATTCTGTAACTCCAAACTGGACAAATAATATATGAAAAATGATCAGAAAAATCCAATCTATCCATCTGTACCATTTTCATGCATGATCAAACAAGTTAAGCTGATGTTTTAATCAGAACAAGAAAAGGCACTTTAAAAGGCCATATTTGAATTTGGAATTTGAATCTTTGATTCAAATTTGCTCAAACACTTCTGGTTTTAGTTGCATTAGCCCAACACACCCATATTGCCATGTTTCATGCATGCATCATATTGTTGCACATTGTTTGGTGATGCCTGTGTATCGTTATCCTTTGCGACAGGATCTGTCCCCGAGGAGTACCGTGATTACCCTAACGAGGAATCGTATCCGTGCAACGAACCATCAGGCAAGCAACCAACCATTTGATCATATCGATACAATCCCATGTTCTCGCTCCTGCTCTCTTTTACTGCATTAAGACAACGTGATTCAAACTGCTGTGTGCTACGGTAGTTGAACCCATTTCCTCTGCATGACCTGTCATTGCCACAGTAACTAGATGAAACCCACTAGCATGTGTAGGAGTTGATTGAGCCATATGTATGTGTTGTTCCTACCTTGCTATGCCTGCTATGCTTAGAGTTGTGTCAGGTCTGGTTCATCTGGGTGATGGGCTAGAGTGAAATGATTATGTCAGTAATGGGAGTGGTGTGGTGAACACGATTTGGTAAAGGTATCGATGAGAGGCCATGTAGGAGTACATGGTGGGTTGTTTCATTGAAGCCGACCTTAAGCACTGAGATCTGTATGTGTGATTTAAGAATCAGCTACTACCATGCATTGGGCCCGAAACCAATGGACCCTCTCGACTTCTTATTCACCCTAGCTCTCCGTCCAGGAGTTGCAAGTAGTTTCTGGTGTTTGTAGCCTACTGGAGGCCGTGGACAGCGCTGACCGTAGGGGTGGGCTATGATGCAGTAGGTACGTGGCACGGTGTACCGAATACCCGTTAGGTATCTCGGGAACCCTGTTCACATCGTTCGGGGCCGTATGGGAAACCTCGGCCGGACTCCCTGCGGATGGAACCTGAATAGGCGATAAACCTGGACTGGAGGCTTAGGTGATTAGGTAGGTCGTGGCCGACACCCACGTTGGGCTTCCGCTTGAAGGTAGCCGAGTACATGTCGTGTAAACGACGGTAAGTGGTGAGAGCGTGTATGAAGAAGTACACCCCTGCAGGGTTAACATGATCTATTCGAATAGCCGCGTCCGCGGTAAAGGACTACCTGGTTGCCTATACAGTTCATAGACAAGTAAATGGAAACTACTAAAAGCCTCAAGACAAGTGTGAGTGCCGAGGATGGCTCTTCCGTAGGAAGACGGAGGCGGATCCTCGGTAGTGTATTGAAGTGGTGAGTAGTGGACTCGTGTGCGCAAAACTATTTCAAGTTGGGGTATCGTAGGATAGTCTAGCCAAGAGTCAAAGCTGGCTTGCTGCAATAACTCCACCAACCCTTCTTGATACTATGCATGTATGTAGGATCTGATGTAAGTCTTGCTGAGTACCTTTGTACTCATGTTGCTATTATCTACATTTTTACAGAAGACGCTGCAACCCCTTCTGATGGGTTCTATGTAGACGTTGACATCAACGAGTAGGCTAAAGACCCAGGTGGTGACCCTGAGCTTGTGAAGGACCACATAGTATAGCCAGGCTTTCCAAGCCTCTTTTATTTTACTAGTTGTCTGTACTCAGACAAGTTACTTCCGCTGTTGGCTTGTATGATTGTATGACTTGTATGTTGGGTCGTGAGACCCGTACCTTTGTGTGTGTATGATATGTATGGCTCCCTGAGCCTTAAATAAAGTACTTGTGTCATAGAGTCATGTTGTGATGCTTCGTTGTATTTGCACATATCGAGCATATTGTGTGTATGATTGAAATGCTTGGTATGTGTGGGATCTGACTATCTAGTTGTTTATCTTTAGTAGCCTCTCTTACCGGGAAATGTCTCCTAGTGTTACCGCTGAGCCATGGTAGCTTGCTACTGCTCTGGAACACTTAGGCTGGCCGGCATGTGTCCTTCTTCGTTCCTGTGTCTGTCCCTTCGGGGAAATGTCACGCTTTGAGTACCGGAGTCCTGTTAGCCCGCTACAGCCCGGTTTACCGGAGTCCTGCTAGCCCAGTGCTACAGCCTGGACCCACTTGCTGATGACCGACACGTTCGAAGCTGGGTCATGGATGCCTGTCCCTGTAAGTCTGTGCCACTTTGGGTTTACGACTAGTCATGTCAGCCCGGGCTCCTTATCATATGGATGCTAGCGACACTATCATATATGTGAGCCAAAAGGCGCAAACGGTCCCGGGCAAAGGTAAGGCGACACCCGTGGGGATACCGTGCGTGAGGCCGCAAAGTGATATGAGGTGTTACCGGCTAGATCGATGTGACATCGAGTCGGGGTCCTGACATAATCATTTCACTCTAGCTGATCACCCAGATGAACCAGACCTGACACAACTCTAAGCATAGCAGGCATAGCAAGGTAGGAAACACATACTGGCTCAATCAACTCCTACACATGCTAGTGGGTTTCATCTAGTTACTGTGGCAATGACAGGTCATGCAGAGGATAAGGGTTCAACTACCGTAGCAGACAGCAGTTTGAAAGGTTGTTGTCTTAATGCAGTAAACGAGAGCAGAAACGAGAACATGGGATTGTATCGATATGATCAATGGGGCTGCTTGCCTGATGGAGTGGTAGTAGGGTACTGCCCTTCAGTTGGATACTCGGAGATATCCTCGGAGGCAGAACCTACCATGAAAGACACACAGAATATAATCAACACATGGCAATATGCAACAATATGATGCATGCTATGACATGGCAAAATGATGTGTCCTGCCTAATGCAATGTGAAACAAGTTGAAATGGGTCCATTTGAATCAAAGATTCAAATGAAAGCTTAAGTTCTTATGCATAGTAAGTGTATTAGCTTGTTTCACCTAAACAGCAAGGTTAGAGTGTTTTGTCATGCATGAAACCATTACAGATGGAAAGATTGAATTTTTCTAATCATTTTTAATATATAATTTGTTTGATTTGGAGCTATGGTTGATTTTCTATGATTTTTAGAAGTTTTGGCTATTTTCTGGAATTTCCTATATAAAAATAATTCCAGAAAATAAATAATTGCGTTAGCATTGCATCACTGTGATGTCAGCGAGTCAAAGGCGCCAGGCCAGGTCAAACCTGACTGGTGGGACCCATCTGTCAGTGTCTCAGCTAACTAACATAATTAAGTTAGTACTAACTAAACTGTCAGTGGGGCCTGGGCCCGCATGTCAGTGACCTAAACTAACTAAAATTAGTTAGTGCTAACCCTAAGTTAATTAGCAGAGGGGGGGCCACTTGTCATAGACTCAGGGGAGTCAACCTGGGCCCACCCAGTCAAAGTCAACGGGTCAAACCCGCCGGCGTTTAGCCGCCGGGGAGGCTAGACGCGGCGGAGGGCTTCGGAAAATGCCCACAGGCGACCATTTGCACGGCGGAGAGGCTCTACGCATTGTTGGGAGGAAGCCGCAGTGTTTGGTGGGAGTGGTTGGGCTCGGGGTTGCCGGAAAAGGCGCTGGCGACAAGTTTGGCGGCGGTCGGTGTCGTGGTTCTAAGCCTGACAGTAGAGTGGGGGGTAGGTATGGAGAGGCAAGGTCCTAGCTATGGAGAGGTTGTAAGCACGAAGGATGTACGAGTTCAGGCCCTTCTCGGAGGAAGTAACAACCCTACGTCTCGGAGCCCAGAGGCGGTCGAGTGGATTATGAATGTATGGATTACAAGGTGCCGAACCCTTCTGCCTGTGGAGGGGGGTGGCTTATATAGAGTGCGCCAGGACCCCAGCCAGCCCACGTAGGAGAAGGTTTAAGGTGAGTTAAGTCTGGGGCGTTACTGGTAACGCCCCACATAAAGTGCCTTTACTATCATAAAGTCTACTTAATTACAGACCGTTGCGGTGCAGAGTGCCTCTTGACCTCCTGGTGGTCGAGTGAGTCTTCGTGGTCGAGTCCTTCAGGCCAGTCGAGTGTGTCCTCGTTGGTCGAGTGAGTCCTCGTTGGTCGACTGGAAAGCGACCTCTTCTAGGGATGTCCTAGGGTAAGTTACTTGGGACAGGTCCGTGACCCTACCCTAGGTACATAACCCCATCATTAGCCCCCGAATGGATTGAGGCTTTGAGTGAAGAAGGAGTTGATGTCGTTTCCGATTAACCTTTGCGCCCTAGTTGTGCGCTGTTCTGGATCAAAGAATCTCTTCGTTGACAGGGAGCAATTCATCTTCGGTCGACTCGATCCATTCTATTTTTGCGTCGAGTGATCTTTCGAGCTTCGTCGATCTCCGAGCGACGGATCGCCGGAATCACCGCGTCTGACAGACTGATTTGTTGTTCGCGGATTCTGCGGGGTGCGAAATTTGGGGGCGCGCGCGAAGCGGGGCAGACCGCGGCGTTCGGATGGGACGGGGCGTAGACGCCTCGATCTCCGCGCCGCCTCTTTCGCCACGTATCCAGTCCTCATAACTGCTCACAGATATGATTAGATCGACCGGGCCCACACGTCAGCCACTCGGAAGGGACCTTATAAATGTGCCCGGCGAGGATTTCTGTGCTGCGCCTCAGCATTCTCCCTCTCTCCCTCTGCTCCCTTCCTCCCTGCTCAGCGTGCCCGCTCTCGCCTCCGCACCGCTTCCCTTCGTGCATCTCACCGGCGACCATGGCCAAGGAGAAGACGGCGGCGCTGGAGCGTGCCAAGAAGGCGTCGGCATCGGAGAAGGCGAAGGGGAGATCCACCAGCCGCAGAGGGTCCTCGTCCAGATCCCGCCTGCCGAAAGGCTGGGTCCAAGGCGACTGGATCCAGTCGACCATCACGGAGAAGGACCTCCTCGACATGGCCAACGAGGGTTTGATCCCTCATGGAGCTGCGAGGTTGCCGGGGAAGGAGTGGCAGCCACAGCCAGAAGAGGGTGAGTGTGTGCTTCTGGCCACTCATGTCGATCGGGGGTTTTCTTTGCCACCAAGCATTTTCTTCCGTGGTTTCTTGAACTTCTTTGGAGCGCAGCTCCATCACTTTACTCCAAACTCCATTGCCTATCTCGCTGCATTCGTGTCCATGTGTGAGGGTTTCTTGGGCTGTCGACCGCACTGGGGCTTGTTCAAACGTATCTTCACGTGTCGCTCTCAGACCGTGAAGAAGGCGAGCCCAGGTGACGAGAAGACTCGAGTCGTCCAAATGTGTGGGGGCTTGGGAATTCAGGTGAGGAACAATAGCACCTTCCCGCCCATGTCCTTTCCCGAGTCCGTCAGGGGCTGGCAGTCGACTTGGTTCTACTGCCAGGTCCAGTCGACGCCAGGGCAGTCGAGTGGACTCCCTCCGTTTACCATGGACCGAGTGAACAAGCCCTCCCCCCTGAAGTTGATTCCGGAGGAGAAAGCCGACGTGAAGATGTTGATGGAGCGCGTGGTGCATCTGGTTCGGGACGGCGTGACAGGCATGGACCTCCTGGAGGTTTTCCTCAAGCGTCGCATCCAGCCTCTCCAGTTCAGGAGCCACTGCATGTGGTTGTACTGCGGGCCCGAAGACGAGACTAGAGTCCATCCAGAAGAAGTCGACGATGTCACTCTGGAGAGATGGATGGCAGCCGTTACCGGAAACAGGGACAACCCGCGCGGAGCCAGAAGAATTCCTCCACTCGACCACGACAGCATCCCAAACAAGGTACACTTGCTCTGCTTTCCATTGTCCTTGTCGTATTCATTTCTGCTAACCCTGTCGACTGGTCGACTGATCCTTGTTTGGGCGACTGCTAGGCCTTCACCAAGCTGTACTCGATGCCCAATGGGGCACAAGCTTCGACTGAGGAAGGCGAGGCGAGCGGGGGCGAAGCGAGCGGGGGCGAGGCGAGCGGGGGCGAGAGCCAGGAAGAGGAGGAATGGGACTCGGATGCTGCAGGGGGTGATGACGACGATGATGATGATGAAGGTGATGAAGATGACGTCGAGGACGAGGAAGAAGAGGAAGAGGAGGTCGTTCCACCGCGCTCAGAAAGGCGGTCGAAGCTTGTCCACGACCCTTCGACCGAACGTGGTAAGGGTGTTGCAACCGCCACCCAGTCGACCAAGCGCCCCCGGACCACCTCTCCGGCGCCGACTGAAAAGGCGCCGAAGCAGCCCAGGGCGGCCTCATCGAAGCCGATCAAGCTCCTGCCGAAGATGAGGGTGTCCATCCCCACCATTTCAGGGTAATTGTGTTGCTCATATTTTCTTATCTCTGTGCGAACTTTATCTCTGGTCGACACTGAGGTTAGTCGACTGATCCTTTGGAGTTGCAGTGCTGCTACTTCTGAGACCTCGGCCCGGGCCGATGACCACGAGATGGAGGATGCAGCGACTTCGAATCCAGGTGCTGTGTTCTTAATACCATTCTTAGTCGACTGACTCGCGATCTCTGATCCTGACCCTTCTCCGCAGCTCCACCCAACACTGTTATCGATCTTCCTGATGATGATGAGGATGAAGAGCCGCTGAAGCACAGGAGGAGTCGAAAAGCGTCCGCCAGTAAGGTGCCTCAGGATGTGTCAGCGCCTGAAATTCTGACTGTGGAAGAAGAGAACACCACTCGACACACGGTGACCTTCGCGACCCCATTGACGAGTGTTCAGCAGCCCTCCCTCTTCATGACTCACCACGTCCCAGAGGACCAAGCTGGTGCGGCGAAGGAGGCGATACGCCAGGCGGGACTCATGATGGAGCAGCTGAAGACTATCCGGGATGCGAGCCAGGCAGCTTACGACGCCAGCTCTGCCCTCCAAAGCAATGTCCAGGTCAGTCGACTGCTATTTGTTCTGTTGGATATGCTACCAAAAACTTTTCTTTTCCGAGATTTATATTAGTCACCCACTGGGTGTGTCGAATAAACTCCGTGTTAGCGGGGGCACGCTGAGTGCACCCGCTGGGTGTAGTCCCCAAGGCTAAGGTCGACTGCTGGCAGTCGGCCTTAGGCTTTATAATGTCAATCTTTCTGTCAGTCGACTGGTCGACTGGATTTCGGAAACCAGTGGGGGCACGCTGAGTGCACCCACTGGGTGTAGTCCCCGAGACTGTGGTCGACTGCTTGCAGTTGATCACAGTCTTAGAGAATGCGTCTCGCACACTGTTTTTTTTTTTGAGGTCGACTGGTCGACTTTGTCTTCAACAGGATTAGTGGGGGCACGCTGAGTGCACCCACTGGGTGTAGTCCCCGAGACTACGGTCGAATGCTTGTATTCGGCTGTAGTCTTAGAAACCTGTGTTTTTCCCTTTTCACTCGGAAGTGAATTATTTTTGACGTTTAGTCGATTGGTTCTTCGCAGAACTCCTGTGATCTTGTGGCTCGCTACTCAGAGCTAGAACAGAAACATACTCAAGTCGAGCTGAGCTTGAAGCTGGTTCAGGAGAAGCTGACAAAGGCAAAGGAGGAGACTGAAGGTATGTTTGGTGAGACCTTGACGACTGCTTTTCCTCTTGCTTGTTTCAACATCTGATCTTGCTGTGTCTTGCAGGTAAGGTAAGGGAGGCCCAGCAGAAGAAAGACCTTGAGCTGGCTGAGAAGATCAAGCTTGCTGACGAGAAGTTAGCTTCAGTCACCAAGCTCGAACAAGACAATACCAACCTGAAAACTGCTCTTGGGATTGCCAACAAAGAAGTCAGTCGACTGAGAACTGACAAAGCTGCCTTGACCGACCAAGTCAGCAAATTGACTGAAAAGAAGACTGAACTGGAGGCCTTCCTGAGTGGCTTTGCCAAGAAGCTGTTTCTTATGCTCGAAGGTAAACCTCCATGTTTGGCAAATATTTCCAACTGTGGCTTCTTCCATTCGACTATCCCCTTGACTTAGTGATCACCCTTGCAGAATTTTGTCAAAATTTTGAAGAAGAAACCAGCCGACTGGAGCCAAATCTTGACCCCGTCAATTCTCCGGTGAACGACGAAGTTGCCATGGATGTTTTCCGACTGGAGTCTCGCGTTGCAGCTGTCGTGGATTATCTCGCAAGGCTGAAGGCCGCCACATCTCGCATCGACTCGACGCTCTGGCCTGAGGAGACACTTCAGAATGACCTTGAGTCATTAATGGCCCGCTTGAACACGATCCCTGGTCGAGTGCAGGAATGGAAGAAGTCCTCGGCTCGGTGTGGTGCAGATGTCGCTCTGTGTCTGGCCCGAGTCCACTGCAAAGATGCACGAGAGGAGAAGATGGCGGCTCTTCGGGTGGCCAATACCAAGAAGCACGACTTCAGGTCTTTTATGGAGACTTTCCTTGCAGCTGCCACTCGGATCGCCGACGGAATTGACCTTGATGAATTTGTTGCACCTTCCAGCCCTCCACAGGAGGGGTAAAAAACTTCTTCTGGCTCGACTCTTTTAAATTTGCCTCGGTATGCCGAGTGGAATTGTATCCGACAAACTTTAACAGGCTTGACGCCTGAGCACTTTCGGTTCCTTTAGACATCGATTCAAACTGGAATTTTTTCGCTTGAATATGATTGCCTTCGGCTCAAAATGTCCTTTGCAGGTTCAAAGCAAGGTGCCTGTGCTTAGGCGAGCGCTTGGATTGCAGCTAAGCCTCCGAGTGAGAGGGTCGCTCTTCACTCGGTAGGATTTTTGTAACTTAGGCGAGCACGAGGCTGCAGCTAAGCCTCCGAGTGGAGGGCTGGCTTACCACTCGGTAGGATTTTGATAAACTTAGGCGAGTGCTTGGACTGCAGCTAAGCCCCCGAGTGAGAGGATTGCTCTTCACTCGGTAGGA
>NC_057806.1:280161850-280295866 GCF_018294505.1 Triticum aestivum
AATAGAATGGGGTAGGTATGAGGAGGCAAGATCCTAGCTATGGAGTAGTTGTACACACGAGTTTTACGAGTTCAGGCCCTTCTCGGAGGAAGTAACAACCCTACGTCTCGGTGCCCTGAGGCGGTCGACTGAATTATATGTGTGTGTGTGTTTACAAAAGTGCGTACCCTTGTCCCAGAGGAGGGGGGTGGCTTATATAGAGTGCGCCAGGACCCCAGCTCCCCTCCGTTACACAGGGTTCAATGTTCACAAAGGTGGGGCGTTACTGGTAACGTCTACAATAAAGTGTTATAAATGCCCATAATGCTATGGTTTAAGTCACGACCGTTGCAGAGTGGAGGGCTTCTCGTCTTCTGGTGGTCGAGTGTCTTCAAGGTGGTCGAGTGTCTTCAAGGAAGTCAAGTGAGCACATCTTCATGGTCGAGTGGATGATGTTTTCTCTTCGACTGCTTCTGATTCTTTGTAAATATGTCCTCGGGGAGGGTATGCTGGACAGGTCCATGACCCTACCCTAGGTACATAGCTTCATCAGGGCCTTCTCAACCAATCCCTAGAAAATCAAGAAGTTTGATTGTCTAGGGAGAGAGATCAGGCGAAAATGGAGCTTTGAGCAACAATGGAGCTTAGGGAGGAAAGAGGTGGTCAACTTGGGGAAGAAGACCCCTCTTTTATAGTGGGAGGAAGGATCCAACTGTTACCCACTTGTTCAGCCCGCGACATGCGGTACTACCGCACATACCCACGGTACTACCGCAATGACATGCGGTACTACCGTTGGGCGGTGCGGTACTACCACTTGTGCGGCAGGGGCCAGACGATGCCCTGTTGCGTTAAGCAACAAGCGGTAGAACCGCCGGAGCGGTACTACCGCGCGCCCTTGCGGTACTACCGCAAGGCAGGGCTCCATCTGGGCTGGGAAGGCACGGACTAATAAAATTACATCCATGGCTACTTCCGTTGAGTTTCGGTCTGTGCAAAAATCCGGCACGGTACTACAGGTCACAGGGAGCGGTACTACCGTGTAGGGTGCGGAAGTAAAAAATTACTTCCGCCTCTACTTCCGCGCATGTCACCGTTCTGGGCTAGAGGCCACGGTACTACCGCGTGCTAGGAGCGGTACTACCGCTGCAGCAGGCGGTACTACCGTGGGCCACTGCGGTACTATTGCTCCCTTGAGTAGTACTACCGCATGCCATAGAACAGTAGCACTTGGAAGCCTTCATCTTTGCAACGACAAGGTAAACGACCGGTGCTCCCAAGAAGCGAAGGAAAGGTGGTGCAAAGGAACAGATGTGTACTTGTTGATTCCACCCTAACCTTTTCGAAGCATACCCCCTTTTAATAGTACGGCTTTCCTACGACTCAAATCCACCAAAAAGAAACATAGAGAAACGCCGTCTTCGATAGGCTCCGAGGGGCACCGAATCGTCTTGTGCCTAGACATGAGATCTCTGAAATGCTCAATGCAAACGATTAGTCCGCAAATGCATTGTCATCAATCACCAAAACCACTTAGGGAGAAATATGCCCTTACAATAGGACTTACCCATTTACTATCAGCTATAGGATAGATTATACCTGCTTCCAAAAGTTTTAATATTTCCATTCTTACCACTTCTTTCATCTTCTGATTTAACTGACATTGGTGATCAACAACGGGTTTAGCATCAGGTTCCATATTAATCTTGTGCTGATATAGAGTGGGACCGATGCCCTTAAGATCATCAAGAGTATATCCAATAGCAGCTCGGTGCTTCCTTAGAACTTTCAATAATCTTTCTTCTTCATGTTTTGAAAGGTTAGCACTAATAATAACAGGATAAATCTTTTTCTCATCTAGATAAGCACATTTCAAAGTATCAGGTAACTGTTTTAATTCAAACACAGGATCACCTTTAGGTGGAGGAGGACCTCTTAGAGTTTCAATAGGCAAATTGTGCTTAAGCGGAGGTTGTTGTTCAAACAAGATTATATCTATTTCATTTCTTTCGTGCGTATGCAAATCATTTTCATGGTCTAGCAGATATTGTTCTAAATGATAAGTAGGCAGTACAACAATGGAAGCAAGACCAATTAATTCATACTTACTAGGCAATCCTTTTTATGAGGTTTTCTACTAAACTTGGAAATTTTGAACTCATGAGACTCATCACCAAAGCTAACACCCACAATTTATTTCTCACAATCTATTTTAGCATTAACGGTGTTCAAGAAAGGTCTACCAAAGATAATGGGACAAAAGTCATCCTTTGGGGAACCAAGAACAAGAAAATCAGTAGGGTATTTTATTTTCCCACACAAGACTTCAACATCTCTAATAATCCCAAGTGGTGTGATGGTGTCTCTGTTAGCAGGTTTAATAGTAACACCAATGTCTTCTATTTCAGCGGGTGCTATGTCATTCATAATTTCTTGATATAAGGTAAAAGGAATAGCACTCACGCTAGCACCTATGTCGCATAAACCATGATAACAGTGATCTCCTATTTTAACTGAGACAACGGGCATGCCAACAACGGGTCAATATTTATCTTTCCCATCAAGTTTGGCAATTCTAGCAGCTTCACCAACGAAGTAAATAATATGCCCATCAATATTATCGACCAAGAAATCCTTAAGCATAGCAACACTAGGTTCTACTTTGATTTGCTCAGGGGGTTTAGGTACTTTGATATTACTTCTACGGACCACAGTTGCAACCTTAGCATGTTCTTTTATCTTAACAGGAAAAGGTGGTTTCTTGATGTAAGCAATAGGAACAACTTGATCAACATTGTAGATGATAGTTTCTTCTTTAGCAACTACCAGTTCTTTAATTTCTTCTTTAATAGGGGAATGATATTTAAAACACTTCTCTTTAGGGAGATCAACATGAGTAGCAAAATATACAAAAAAAGAGGCTACTATCTCAGAATCAAGTCCATATTTAGTGCTAAACTTTTGAAAAGCATCGGTATTCATAAAAGATTTAACACAGTCAAACTTAAGCTTAATACCTGACTCTTTACCTTCGTCAAGTTCCCAATCTTTAGAGTTGAATTTAATTCTTTCTAAAAGATCCCACCGGAAATCAATAGTCTTCTTCATAAAGGAACCAGTACAAGAAGTATCAAGCATGGATCGATCATCATGAGAAACTCGAGCATAAAAATTATGAATGATAATTTGTCTTGAGAGCTCATGATTGGGGCATGAATATAACATTGACTTAAGCCTCTCCCATTCTAGAGCGATACTTTCTCCTTCACGGGGCCAAAAAATATATATGTAATTTCGACCATGATGAACTAGATGCATAGGATATTTTTTTGGTGAAACTCCTATTTCAATCGATTCCAATTCCAAGATCCAATATCATGCCATACCATGCCATGCCAATGTTTTTCCCTTGAAATATAAAGGGAAAACCTTCTTCTTAGCTTAATCTCAGGGTAAACCTGCAAGCTTAAATAATCCACAAATTTGTTCCATATATATCAAGTGCATATCAGGATGTTTGGTTCCATCTCCTGCATAAGGATTAGCTAGTAGTTGTTCTATCATACCCGAAGGAATTTCATAACCAACATTTTCAGTAGGTGTAGTAGGTTGAGGGGTGAGTAATTGTGGTTCCGGTCGAGGTGAAGATACCCCGAACAAACCCCTCAAAGGATTATTTTCCATAGTAACAAGTGACAGTAAATTTCAGCACGTAGTAATAATTTTCCTTACCAATTTTCACTTACCAAGAGCGCTTCACACCCCGGCAACGGTGCCAAAAAAGATCCTTGATGACCCACAAGTACTGGGGATCAATCGTAGTCCTTTAGATAAGTAAGAGTGTCGAACCCAACAAGGAGCAGAAGGAAATGACAAGTGGTTTTCGGCAAGGTAATGTCTGCAAGAGCTGAAATTGTAAGTAACCGATAATTTGGTAGTAGGATAATTTGTAACGAGCACGTAATGGTAACGGAAAATAATATGCAGCAAGATAGCCCAATCCTTTTGTGGCAAGGACAGGCTAAATGGTTTCTTATAATAAGCAAAGTGTTCTTGAGGGCACACGGGAATTTCATCTAGTCACTTTCACCATGTTGGCTTGATTTGTGTTCACTATGAAAATTTGATATGTGGGTGGATCGGTGCTTAGGTGATGTTCTTACTTGAACAAACCTCCTACTTATGATTAACCCCCTCGCAAGCATCGTCAACTACGAGAAAAGTATTAAGATATAATCTAACCATAGCATTAAACTTTTGGATCCAAATCGGTCCCTTACAAAGTAGCGCATAAACTAGTGTTTAAGCTTCTGTCACTCTAGCAACCCATCATCTAATAACGACTCCACAATGCATTCCCTTAGGCCCAAATATGGTGAAGTGTCATGTAGTCGACATTCACATGACACCAACTAAGGGAATCACAACATGCATATTATCAAAATATCTAACACATATCAAGTTCACATGATTACTTGCAACATGACTTCTCCCGTGACCTCAAGATAAAAAGTAACTACTCACAAGTGATAAACATGTTCATGATCAGAGGGGTATTAAATAGCATAATGGATCTGAACATATAATATTCCACCAAGTAAACCATATAGTGATCAACTACAAGATGTAATCAACACTACTAGTCACCCAGAGGTACCAATCTGAGGTTCCGGTACAAAGATTGAACACAAGAGATGAACTAGGGTTTGATAGGAGATGGTGCTGGTGAAGATGTTGATGAAGATTGGCCTCCCCAAGATGAGAGGGTTGTTGGTGATGATGATTACGATGATTTTCCCCTCCGGGAGGGAAGTTCCCCCGGCGGAATCGCTCAGCCGGAGGGCAAAAGTGCTCCTGCCCAAGTTTCGCCTCGAGACGGCGGCGCTCCGTCCTGAAAGTCCTCTCCTTATTTTTTTCTAGGTCAAAATGACTTGCATACCAGAAGATGGGCACCGGAGGTGGGCCGAGGAGGGCACAACCCACCAGGGCGCGCCTGGGCTCCCTGGCGCGCCCAGGTGGGTTGTGCCCTCCTCGGCCCACCTTCGGTAGTTATTCGCTCCAATAATTCTTATTTATTCCATAAAAAATCCTCGTGAAGTAATCAACCTACTTGGCCAAATAAAAATCTAGCCTTTTCCCAATTTTAAGTCTTGGCAGATTTTAGCAACTTAGCACAAGTCAAGCAATCAACCTACACATGCAAGTCTAAGAGTATAGCAGCGGAATGTCAAACATTTGCATATGAAGGTAAAGGGAGGAGTTTGGAGGGAGAAAACGCAATGTAGACACGAAGATTTTTGGCGTGGTTTCAATAGGTGGTGCTATTGTACATCCACGTTGATGGAGACTTCAACCCACGAAGGGTAACGGTTGTGCGAGTCCACGGAGGGCTCCACCCATGAAGGGTCCACGAAGAAGCAACCTTGTCTATCCCACCATGTCCATCGCCCACGAAGGACTTTCCTCACTAGGGTAGATCTTCACGAAGTAGGCGATCTCCTTGCCCGTACAAACTCCTTGGTTCAATTCCACAATCTTGTCGGAGGCTCCCAAGTGACACCTAACCAATCTAGGAGACACCACTCTCCAAAAGGTAATAGATGGTGTGTTGATGATGAACTCCTTGCTCTTGTGCTTCAAATGATAGTATCCCCAACACTCAACTCTCTCTCACTGATTTGGATTTGGTGGAAAGATGATTTGAGTGGAAAACAACTTGGGTAAGGCTAGAGATCAAGATTCATGTGGTTGGAATGGAATATCTTGGTCTCAACACATGAGTAGGTGGTTCTCTCTCAGAAAATGAATGCTGAAGTGTAGGCACCTTCTGATGGCTTTCCTTACTAATGAAGGAGGGGTGGAGGGGTATATATAGCCTCCACACAAAATCTAACCGTTACACACAATTTACCAAACTCGGTGGGACCGAATCAGAAAACTCGGTCAGACCGATTCAGTTCATAATGTGACCATTAGGCATTTCGGTGGGACCGACATGTCAACTCGGTGGAATCGATTCTATTAGGGTTAGGGCATAACGTAATCTCGGTGATACCGATTACACAAACTCAGTGGGACCGATTTTGGTAATAGGCTAACTAGAGAGTTGGTCAGGCAAACTCGGTGGGACCGAATCGCTCATTTTGGTGAGACCAAAACGTTACGAAAGGGAAACAGAGAGTTTGCATTACGAACTCGGTGGGACCGATAGCTCATCTCGGTTGAACCGAAACGTTACAAAGGGAAACAAAGAGTTTGCAATCCCATCTCGGTGACACCGAGATCCCTATCAATGAGACCGAATTGATTAGGGTTTCTGGCAGTGGCTATGTCAAGTAAACTCGATGGCGTCGGATAGAACATTTTGGTGGGGCCAAGTTTGACATTTGGTTTGGGACATATGTGGATATTATAAAGTGGTTGAGCATTTTTGAAGCATATCACTAAGCATTTTGAGCAAGCAAGCCATTAAGCAACACCTCATCCCCTTTTAATAGTATTGGCTTTTCCTATGGACTCAATGTGATCTTGGATCACTAAAATGAAAAAGTAGAGTCTTGAGCTTGAGCCAATGTGTGTCCTTAGCATTTTGAGGGTTCCACATTCCTAATCCATGCCATGCCAATCATTGAACTTTCTGAAATGATCATCTTTAAATAGTATTAGTTCAATGAGCTATATGTTGTTAATAATTACCAAAACCAGCTAGGGATAGTTTCACTTTCGACCCCCCCCCCTTTTGGTAATTGACAACATATAGATCAAAGCTTCGACAAATGATAATAAGATTTAAATACATTGTTGCTTTGAGAAGTATGTGATAAGAAGGAGGTCCCCCTAAATTTGTGCACTATTTAAGATTTTCTTTTGAATGCAAATGCACAATCAATTAGGATCATGGGTCACTCTTCCATGTCACATACATCTTGGTGGAGCGCTCAAAATGATATGAATTACATCATGCACTCATCACCAAGCAAAGTGAATGATCATATAAGGATATAAAAGATAATGTCATCCAAGCAAACATTAAAGTATGGTATGATCAAACACATGATCATACAAGTATCTCACACAGACATAAAGTATCAAACGAGCACACACACAAGTTCAACTAGAAGGCAAGAAAGCAAGAGAGACAAAGCAACAAAGCAACTCTCTCTCTCTCTCTCTCTCTCGAAGCCTATGATCTGTACATTTCTTCCCCTTTGGCAACAAGTTACCAAAAAGTTCGAAAATGCATAGTGCTATGCGTCTCTCGGGCTTGGTCCTTGGGAGGTGGTGTAGATATAACTCCAAGGACGAATGCATCAGTGGATGATGTTGGAGCTAGTGGAGCAGGTGCTGGAGGTGGTACTGAAGCCGTTGCTGGTGCAGATGAAGTAGTAGCTCTTGTATCTGATACTGGCACTGCAGCTGACCTCTGACTCCTTGGCACTCGCTGAAAAGCATCCGTAGTTGCCTTCCCTCTCTTCTCCTCAGCTACCTCCTGGAGCTGCTCGACTGCAGTCTGTATCTCAGTCACCTTGAGGTCAAGATCATAGAATTTTGTCTCAACAATCCTTTCCAAGCTCTCTTGATTCTGAGTCAGGGTGTCCAAGCCCTTCTCAATCCTCAATGTTGCTTGTATAAGATAATCCAATTCATCTTGTTTGCTCTTTAAGAACACATGAGATGCTTCCTCGGCACTTGGCATCCTTGCAGCCTTTTCTGCCTTTGTCTTAGCTCTCTTCTCTTATGCTTGTGCTGATGAAGGTTCATTCTCATTCATCACAACTACGTTATCCTCAAATTCTAGGTGCAAAAGTAAGTGCTCCTTGTCCAACAGGTAAGTGCTTATACCCATCTTGGAGTTGATGAGCACCTGAATGGGTGGAGCATACCAGCAAGATCTTTTCTGATCTGCTGCACTCCTCTTAATTGTCTCAACAATCAGACTCATGACCTTGAATTTTTGAGGAACATCAAATATTTGCAGCAGGTTAATTGAATGTCCTCTTATAATTTTGTGATCTCCAGATTTGGGTAACAGAGTATGCCTCGGGATAGTGTTGATTGTAGGCAGACCAGACAGTAGGTAATGCACAGATCCAAGCTTGTGTGTCTCCAAAGCTTTATCAGGGATCTCCTTGTACATATTTGCCATTGAGTTGTGGTGCTTCTTCTTCTTGGCATACACATCCAAATCATCCTCATGTTCCTATGGGGCATTGATCAACTTTGCCCACTCATCAACAGTTGATTGGTACCTCGTACCTTCAGACATCCACACTATTCTGCCATCTGAGTAGAAATGAGCAGTGGAGTAGAACTGCATAACGAGTTCATCATTCCATTTGGTCGAACTTTTAACCCACAAACTCATCAACTCCACAAGCTTTGAAGCTTTCATGTACACCTGGGAAAAAGTCTTCATTCTCATCAATGAATTCCCAATCAACCCAATTCATATCACATACAATTGGCTTCTTGTCAAGCAGAATGGTCTCATAGAAATCCTCTGTTCCTTGGTGTGCAACCTATAGTCCACTGCAGTCCTTCTCCTCACAGCATAGGGGTCAGACTGTCTCCAAAGTCTCAATCATGCATCCTTCCTGATGTTCATGTTCCCAGCCACTGGATGAGTGTCATTGTGTTCTAGAATCTTTGGTTTTAGTTTTCTCAGCACTTGGGCTTCTGCATCTTCTTCAACTTCAGGCATTGGGGCCTTGTTCTTTTCTTCAGCAGGGATATTCCTGGTGCTTCTCTTGGGCTTAGAGGGCTTTTGAGCTTGAGCAACAGCCTTGGGAGCAGTTTTGGGCTTTGATGGAGCAGCCCCTGACCTGATTGCATCTCCCATGAGCTTCTAGGACTTGGGTGCTGGTGCAGCATCCTCTTCCTCTTCTTCTGGCTCTCTCATTATGGAGGATCTACCAAGGACTCTGGCAGTGGTCTTCTTGACCCTCTCCTTCCTCTTTAGGGGTGGAATTCGAGCCGAGTCGAGCCAGCTCGACTCGACTCGCTAAAGCTCATTCCATTAACGAGCTAGCTCGACTCGACTCGTTACTATAACGAGCTCAAATCCAAGATTGGCTCGACTCGTATAACTCGTGAGTTGGCTTGTTTAGCTTGTTAAGCTCGTTAAAGATATGAACATTAGACCATACAAATACGAGAAAAATATTAATTGAGAATTTAGCATGTGCATATGTGGTATTGTACGTGTG
Organism: Triticum aestivum; assembly: GCF_018294505.1. Lineage (NCBI taxonomy): Eukaryota > Viridiplantae > Streptophyta > Magnoliopsida > Poales > Poaceae > Triticum > Triticum aestivum. The sequence goes on from NC_057806.1 coordinate 280,171,036, forward strand.
AGTCTCCTAGGTGGCTCGGCCTTGAGCGGCTGGGCCTTGTGCTGGGACACAAGGTGTTTAGTGGTTGTATATAGGGGTGGAATTCGAGCCGAGTCGAGCCAGCTCGACTCGACTCGCTAAAACTCGTTCCATTAACGAGCTAGCTCGACTCGACTCGTTACTATAACAAGCTCAAATCCAAGATTGGCTCGACTCGTATAACTCGCGAGCTGGCTCGTTTAGCTTGTTAAGCTCATTAAAGATATGAACATTAGACCTTACAAATACGATAAAAAGATTAACTGAGAATTTAGCATGTGCATATGTGGTCTTGTACGTGTGAGTATCCTGGGTGGCTCGGCCTTGAGCGGCTAGGCCTTGTGCTGGGATGCAAGGTGTTTAGTGGTTGTATTTTACTACCCCTAAAAACCTTTTTTTACCGAGCTTAACAAGTTACCCGAGTACTCGTGAGATCGGCTCGTTTAACTTGGTATGTAAACGATCTTAAACTAAAGCTCGGCTCGTTATTCTTCGAGTTCGAGTCAATTCGAGCCGAGTCACGAGCTACTCGTTTAGCTCACGAGCTTCGAGCTTTTTTCCAGCCATATTCCTCGTCTTTCCCTCTCCAGCAGCCTCTCTAGTTGGCTTAGAGGTTTCAGCAGTTGAGGCCCTGGCCTTAGACATTGGCATCCTTTTTGCAGGTGCCTTCTTATTCAACCCTGGCTTAGTTGTTGCAGCAGTTCCATACTCTTTCTTCAGCACCTTCTTTTTGGAGCTAACTTCCTCCTCAATAGCCACATAGTCCTCATCTTCAGAGTCTGAGGTTTTCTTTTTCCTTGTTCTAGTGGCTGCCTTAGGCAAGTTACTAGGAGTGTTCCTGCTGCCATCATCTGAGGTGCTTGAGGGACTAGTGCCCTCACTCAATTGCATTTGCTCTTCAGATCTGTTTTGAAAGAAGTCCACATCACCCCCTAGACTTTCAGAAACCAGCTAATCCACCGCCTCAGCTCTAAAACCAGTTAATTAACCCCCTGAAGTCTCTAATAACAGCCAAAGCACCCCCTAATCCCGATTGAAGTGGTTTCTCCCGATGGTTTTGCTTGTGTGGCTCTCCGCGATTGCTAGCTCGGCTTGGTGGTGTGGGTCTCGGACTTAACTGCTCCTCCTATTGTTTAGGCCTCATCCCGCTTCTTTCCTTTTGACAACGTGGCGACAAGATGCTATGATCGGCGTTTGACGGGAGGCGGTGCCACAACGAGCAGGTCAGTCCCAAGCTTCCGATGACTCCCGTGCTTGTGTGTTAAAGTCATTTTTTTGAAAGATCAGAGAGGGGTTTGGAGCTGGGTTTGAGGTGCTCTATTTCTGTGTAATAAAATATTGCATTCCGATTACATATATGTGTCCATATGCAACACATTGCAGACTCAAAAGTACATTTAGTAAAAAAGTTGTTTTCTCTGAATTCTCTCTGCTCATCTAAACTGAGACAACTGTAGAAGCAAGAAAAGCTGACTTTTTACGCATACTAATTCTCAACTAAACCGAATTTTGTCTTCTTAGAGCATCAATACATGCTTACAAAAAGTATAATGTACACCATTTGGGCCCTGTGTTGTTTTCCTGCAAGTACTAATGCTCCGAGCATGCTTCAGTTTGGGGCAGTGCCAAATCTTGGTCTATTAGGATGAGGAACAATTTGATGAAACTGTTTAACACCTTGCCAATGTTGTCAGTATCATACATAATTCATGCAAGTTAAAGCACTTCTCACCTTTTATCTTTGCAGTTTGTAGCCAAGATCGATCGATGGGGAACACCTGACCTTGTCTCTGAGACAACTAATGTTTTCTACAGAGCACAAACTGAACCTACGTCGTAAAAAAATTCCAAAAGAAAGTAAAAGTAGATATATGATGTTTCAAAATTGCAGCTAGTTGACCTGATTGAAAGCCGGGAGAGGGTCGATGCCAGCTCCGCTCATGAGTAGTTCTCGCAGAAGCTCTGCCCTCTCCATCCTCTGTGAACAGTTGTTGCAGCAAAACATTGCATGGAATTCAGAAATGGCATAAAGTTTAGTACATATGAATCTGGTCCTTGTCCAGGGCGTTTTCAGGTCCCGGGAGAATGGGGGATCGGGGGAAGAGAGGAACTAGGGAGGTGGGGCGGCCATGGCGACTAGCAGGGAAGGAGAGGAGCATAGAACAAGGAAGGGCAAGCTTCAGCTGGCGTCCATGGCGACGAACAGGGGAGGAGGAATATAGGAACTAGGAATTTGGATTGGGGACTGGGTGAAACTTCACGCCCCTCCTCCAAGCCGAGTTGGCAACCATGGAGAGCCACGCAAGCAAAACCATCGGCAGAAACCACTTTCATTGGAATTAGGGGGTGCTTTGGCTGGTATTAGAGAATTCAGGGGGTTAATTAACTGGTTTTAGAGTTGAGGGGGTGGATTAGCCGGTTTCTGAAAGTCCAGGGGGTGATGTGGACTTCTTTCAATCTGTTTTGGCTATCACTCTGGTCAGACATCTTGGCATGAAAACTGATAGCAAACCCTGTGAATAGATGTAGATGAGGTAGAATGGATGGGCATCACAAAGTGCATAGTTTTTGCACAACAAATGAGTCAAAAACTTAGTTTTAGTTCTCCATGGAAAGCATTTCGGAGCTACCGATTTGTTAAACTCGATGATATCGAAGCAACTGTTGGAGTCTAAACTAGAGAACTCGGTCAGACCGAGTCACAATTTGGTGGCTCCGAGATTGCTAGGGTTTCACAAAGAATCGAACTCGGTCGCACCGATTTGCGATTTTCGGTCAGACCGAAAAGCGCATGTGCAATGGCTAAGCCAAATCGGTGAGACCGATTTCTACAACTCGGTCGGTCCGAGATGAGTTCGGCGGAGACCTAACCCTAAATTTTTGAATCAAACCAAACCTAAAGGGAGTTTTCTCTGGATAGATTGATTTCATACTTGGTGCGAATCATGGCAAAGCAATGTGCTAAGAATCAGAATGAGGAATTAGCACATAAAGTCAAACTCATACCCTAGTTCGGCAGGAGTTCTCTATGGCGACAACGGCGGGGCAGAATCCCGTTGACGGCGATGGAGATCAGCGGCAGGAGGTCGCTGGCGACAAGGAGACGATCCAGAGACCCGAGACGGCAGAGCAGGACACGCGCGGGATGAAGAGTTTTGGAGAAGTTTCCTAAATTCAACCCATCGGTATATATATCCCGACCTTGTCGGTGTGACCGAGTGGAACAACTCGGTGGCACCGAGATGCGGAATCGCAAGCGGTTACTGCAACTCGGTGTGACCGAAAATTTCAAATCGGTTGCACCGAGATTGAAAACCTAGATCAACTCAGTGAACTCGGTGTGACCAAAAGGATGGATCGGTTAGACCGAAATGCACAGAGAGGTTTTGGAATTTTAAGTCTATGATGAATCGGGGACTGCGAGTGCTCCTCACACAGAGTGGTTCGAATCTGACTTGGTCAAACTTTGTGATGTAGCATGAATAGAGTTTGAGACGAGAAAAGCATAGATAGCTAGAGGAGGTTCTTAGGCATTCTTGTCCATCCACTTGGCAAAAGAGAAAACGCCAAACAATCAAAACAACAAGTGGATGTCCTCGAATGAATAAAATATGCATCAACATTCTCACACAATAAAATGGCAAATGAAATATGTGGCAAAGCATACACAAACACTCTAGCATCTATCAAGCAATTGGCGATGACTAGGTCATCTATATATGAGTATATTGACTTAGGAGTCAAATGAGAACATTTGGTCGTAGGTCATACTCATCGTTTAAGCACAAGTGGGGTTACCACTTTTACATAAAGCATTGTTGTGCTCACACCTTTAGAGTTGCTTTAGCTCAATTGTTAGAGTAAAGCTCCCCCCTAGATGTGATATCCCCCTAAAGGGATGAACTAACCTTGGGTTTTGTCGATGATGACTTCATGTAGGTGTTGAAGATGTGGATGCGCAATGTTGATGTAGATCATTTGGAGCAATCCATTGGAGTGAGTTGCACTTTCAATACCTACACGGGTTAGTCCCACAAGGAACAAACAAAAATATCCATAGACATAGAGTGATGTACACACAAGATGATGTCCATGAAAGCATTAGGTTACCTTGTCCCTTGTCTTACCAACAAGAGGGTTTGTGACTCCTTGAACTAGTGCAAGATGTGGAAGTTGTTTACACTCGTTCTCGCCAAAGTGATATGAGTGAAGTATGTTGGCGGAGTCACCCTCAAGAAATCTCTAGTTCTTCTTCTTTGGGATCCACATCATCTTGATGGGAATCCTTGGAGTTGTAGTCTCACTTGATGAAGTAGAACTTGATGTAGTCTTGGGAACCCACTTGACCAAGGCCTTGGGAGCTTCTTCAAATGCATCAATCTCCTCTTGAAGCTTGTCCTTGCCTTTTTGCTTGTGGTCTTGTGGTGGAAGATCATTTTGAGTTTGTGTGCCTTGGAAGGAAGTAGGATCATACTTCTCTTGTTGAGGAACAAACTTCGTCTTGGGGTATTGATCTTCTTCCCACTAAACTCCGTTGACATTGAACTTCCGTTCAAAACCAATACCTTGATTCTTCCGGTGCCTTCCTTGCTTGCGTACAATTTCCTCAAATTGCTTACTTCCGACAAGACTCTTGTAGACACCTTTCTCTATAATTCCCTTCAATAAGCTATTTTCTTGCTCAAGTGTAACTTGGCTAAGAGAATCATTAGTGGAATCAAGAGAACTAGTAGAAGCAAAAATATTGGATTTAACATGATTGTTGTTACTACTAGAAGAAGAATATTTCTTACTCTTGCTGCTAGATTTAACTTGTGGCATGTAAGTAGACAAGAGTAAATGCTTGGCAATGTAAGAAAAAAATTCTTGCGAACATCATCATTGCTGGCCTTTAAGAACCCATGCTCTTGCTCAAGGTTGAGCTTTTCAAAGCGTAACTTCTCATGAGTCTTTAAAATCTCTCGATGATTTTCCAAGGTAGTTTCATGAGCTAACTTAAGAGTGTTTAGTTCTTTAGTTAGACGCTCAATTTCCTTCTTATCATCATCATTCGTTTTATCTTGATTAGCATGATTAATAGCAAGTTCATCATAGTTTTCATCACTAGAGTTGTCAACAAGTAGATCATCATCACCTAACAAATCATCTTCATCACTATTGAAATCAACATACTCGGGGTGTGATACCTTTGGACCTTTAGCCATGAAGCATCTTCCAATTCCTTCATTTGGTGAGTCAAATATGTCGTAGGAGTTGGTTAACACAAGTGTTAGACCGGCAACACCTTCATCTTGAGTATATTCGGAGTCGGAGTGATAACTTCTCTCGGAGTGATTGTCGGAGTCGGAGCCGGATACCCATTCACCAACATGAGCTTGATGTCTTCGTTTTGTGTTGCTCCTTGATGATTTGTCCTTCCTTTCCGAATCCTTGCTTCTCCGTGATGTTCTTCGTTCATAACGGTCATCTCTACTCCTTCTCTCTCTTGGTGGTGATTCTTTTCTTCTACTTCTCCTTTCGGGTGAATCTTCTCTTCTTTTGTATGGAGCCGTACACTCATTGGAGTAGTGTCCGGGTCTTCCACAATTGTAGCAATTACGTTCACGACTCGAAGATCTTTTGTCATTGTAGGACCTTGACTAGGAACTTCTTTCCTTGCTTCTACTCTTGTAGAACTTGTTGAAGTTCTTCACCATTAGGCTCAATTCTTCATTGAAGGCTTGTTTCTCACTTGATGATGTAGGAGCATCACATGAGGCTTTGTAAGCACCACTTGACTTGTTGTGAAGCTCTTCCATATCCTTGAGTGACATCTCATAAGCAACAATTCTTCCAATGACTTCCGTTGGTTTCAGATCTTTGTAGTTGGGCATCATTTGGATCAATGTGCACACGGTATCATATTTTCCATCCAAGGCTCTTAGGATCTTCTTGCTGATGAATCTATCGGTCATCTCTTCACTTCCTAAGCCGGAAATCTCATTTGTGATGAGAGCAAGCCTAGAGTACATTTCAGCGACACCTTCACCATCCTTCATTTTGAACTTGTCAAGTTAACTTTGAAGCACATCCAATTTGGATTCCTTGACGGAGTCGGTACCTTCGTGCATATCAATCAAAGTATCCCAAATTTTCTTTGCATTCTCAAGACGACTGATTTTATTGAATTCTTCGGGGCACAATACGTTGAAGAGGATATCGCAAGCTTGAGCATTGTATTGCAACATCTTCAACTCTTCCGCGGTGGCTTCACAGTTTGGTTCTCTCCCATCAAAGAATTCACCTTGCAAGCCAATATACACAATAGCCCAAACGGCGGGGTTATGTCCAAGAATATGCATTTATCATCTTATGCTTCCAACTAGCAAAATTAGTACCATCAAAGTAAGGACCTCTACGGTGGTAATTTCCCTCGCTAGACGCCATACTCACCTAGGTTGTGAAACCAAGGCTATGATCACCAAAAGCTATGGAAATAAAGGAAAATGGAGACCAAAGCGCTGATACCACTTGTAGGGTCGAAAGTATGTCTAGAGGGGGGTGATTAGACTACTTGACCAAAAAAAATCTAGCCTTTTCTCAATTTTAAGTCTTGGCAGATTTTAGCAACTTAGCACAAGTCAAGCAATCAACCTACATGTGCAAGTCTAAGAGTATAACAGCGGAATGTAAAACATTTGCATATGAAGGTAAAGGGAGGAGTTTGGAGGGAGCAAACGCAATGTAGACACGGAGATTTTTGGCGTGGTTCTGATAGGTGGTGCTATCGTACATCCACGTTGATGGAGACTTCAACCCACGAAGGGTAACGGTTGCGCAAGTCCACGGAGGGCTCCACCCACGAAGGGTCCACGAAGAAGCAACCTTGTCTATCCCACCATGGCCATCACCCACGAAGGACTTGCCTCGCTAGGGTAGATCTTCATGAAGTAGGCAATCTCCTTGCCCGTACAAACTCCTTGGTTCAACTCCACAATCTTGTCAGAGGCTCCCAAGTGACACCTAACCAATCTAGGAGACACCACTCTCCAAAAGGTAATAGATGGTGTGTTGATGATGAACTCCTTGCTCTTGTGCTTCAAATGATAGTCTCCCGAACACTCAACTCCCTCTCACTGATTTGGATTTGGTGGAAAGATGATTTGAGTCAAAAGCAACTTGAAGAAGGCTAGAGATCAAGATTCATGTGGTTGGAATGGAATATCTTGGTCTCAACACATGAGTATGTGGTTCTCTCCCAAAAAATGAATGCTGAAGTGTAGGATCGTCCTGATGGCTCTCCTTACTAATGAAGAAAGGGTGGAGGGGTATATATAGCTTCCCCACAAATCTAACTGTTACACACAATTTACCAAACTCGGTGGGACCGAATCAGAAAACTCGGTCAGACCGATTCAGTTCATAATGTGACCGTTAGGCATTTCGGTGGGACCGACATGTCAACTCGGTGGAACCGATTCTATTAGGGTTAGGGCATAACGTAATCTCGGTGAGACCGATTACACAAACTCGATGGGACTGAATTTGGTAATAGGCTAACCAAAGAGTTGGTCAGGCAAACTCGGTGGGACCGAATCGCTCATTTCGGTGAGACCAAAACGTTACAAAAGGAAAACAGAGAGTTTGTATTGCGAACTCGGTGGGACCGATCGCTCATCTCGGTTGAACCGAAACGTTACAAAGGGAAACAGAGAGTTTGCAATCCCATCTCGGTGACACCGAGATCCCTATCGGTGAGACCGAATTGATTAGAGTTTCTGGCAGTGGCTATGTCAAGTAAACTCAGTGGCGCCCGATAGAACATTTCGATGGGGCTGAGTTTGACTTTTGGTTTGGGACATATGTGGATATGATAAAGTGGTTGAGCGCTTTTGAAGCATATCACTAAGCATTTGAGCAAGCAAGTCATTAAGCAACACCTTGTCCCCTTTTAATAGTATTGGCTTTTCCTATGGATTCAATGTGATCTTGGATCACTAAAATGAAAAAGTAGTCTTAAGCTTGAGCCAATGTGTGTCCTTAGCATTTTGAGGGGTCCACATTGCTAATCCATGTCATGCCAATCATTGAACTTTCTGAAATGATCATCTTGAAATAGTATTAATTCAATGAGCTATATGTTATTAATAATTACTAAAACCATCCAGGGATAGTTGCATTTTCATATATTCACCTCGTGCTAGTGAAATTTGTACCCCGTATATGTGAAAACCATCGAATCCCTTATCAGAATCGATTCAATAGATCCCAAAGTCTAAGTCTAACCTTGAATCGAATGTGTGCAACGTACAATCGATGATAAAATAGAATGCGATCGCAGGAAAATTGATGCTTCAGAGAGGACAAAGGGCATTACCGTCATTGACGCAGATGGGGGGTGAAGTTGGTGCTCACCACCGGTGATCACCGTCCAGAGCTTTCCTCCGATGTATGGCTAGCGGTGCTCGCCGTGCAGATCTTGTGGCCGCCGCAGATGTGTGTGTGTGGGAGAGAGAGGGGGCGGGGGGGGGGGGGGGCGGTGAGAAAATGGTGTTAAGGCGCCACTTCGCAAACCAACACGGAGTCTCCCTGCACGTGCAAACTCCTTCACCCATAATTTTTAGAAAATACCGCCACCAGTGACCTATTATCGCATGGGTCTGATTATGAAAAACAATCGATTCAAGCGTGCCTTCAAAATGAAACCCAGAGATACTTTAAAGAACGTGTCATGCAAACCTAAAAATATTTACCCACGATCAAACGTGCCTCCAAAGCCAAACCTCTGAAAATCGCATCCAACGAGACTGATTGAAATCGTTGCAAGTAACCAAACAGGCCATCGAGGAATTACTACTAGGTATTAACCTTTAAAGTTTATACTATTTAGGAAGAAAAAGAAATGCCGCTACACAAAGCGTCCCTTGGTGGCGCGATGGGCCGTGCAGTTGTCGTTCCAAAGGAAAAGGAAAATTGGCAGCTGGTTGTGGTGTTCGCCGCTCGCCACCGACTTTCCCGGCGCCACCGCACCGTGCGCCGGCCCCACCGGCGGCGGCGATGGGTAACTCACAGGCGTCTCCCTCGTCCGCCTCCTCTGCCAGCTTCGTCACGGCCTCCAGGTACCACAGCTTCGAAGCGCTGGGACCGCCACGGCAGCTGCTGCTTCACCCCAGCAGCAATTCGCGAGGATCATGCGGTGATCTCATCGCTCCGTCTCCGCTTTCTGTAGGGCCTTCTCGAAGCAGGCGCTGGACGACCTGCGCGCGCACTTCTCCTCGCTCGCCGCGCAGTCGGGGACCCAGGGGCGCGCCATATCCCGCCCCGTTTTCCTTGTGAGCTCGCAGCCGCAAAAGTTTGCAACTGGGATTGGATTCGGGTGGATCCGGAATCCGTTTTCTGATGGGAAGTGATCCATCTTACGCAGGATTATTTCGGGGTACGTGGGGCGCTCGGCGATAGGCTATTCCAGTTGGTGGCGAAGGAGAGCAGCGTGGAAGATGGAGTCACCTTCGAGGGTTTGATCGTCTCCAAAGTTGGCACCCTTGTCCTACCGCTTGCTTCAGTTCGTTAGTTCCCTTTTGGAAGTCGTGGTGGATTGGACAAATTTGTTGGTATAGGCTGCATTTGTACTGCAAAATAAGTACGAGTTAAAAGAAAAGGGAGAAACGCGTTTCTACTTTCTATGTCATAGTATGATACTGGATGCTCTGCTTGATTTTAGACTGATTTTAAGTTGCTATCTTGTCGTTGTTCGTGGTGTTTTATTGAAACTGATTGCTATTGGTACTTCTTATGCACGATTAGCTTGGTTGGATACATATGCACACTACTTCAATCACATAAACCTTAAGTCTTCAGAAAGAAAAAACTTCCGATAACAGTTTTATTGTTCTTCAGTTGCTATGCTAATTCATCCTTTAGTAATGAACTTCATATATTTTATTCGTATTCAACACAAAGTTTTCCTTCCAATGCTAGGGAATGCCATAAGTCTTGCTAGGTCTTTTCCTTCATGCTCTGTTGTTTGATATCCATCTCTTTGTAACATGTAGGCAACATATGAAAGGGGAACTAAAGATGAAGCCGATGAGTTCATTTTTCAACTGTGCGATGTGATGGGAGATAGTATCTTAACAAGGTATTTCTTGAATGTGCTGGTAGAATTGAGTCTTCTTCTGATATGTTGGTATGTCAGTTGCCAATATTTTACCCCTTAGATGATGATTTTGTTTATGTTTGTAACGAAAGCTGCACTTCCAAATATTTTTTCAGCGTATCTGTCCTTAGATATTTGTATTCAGGACTCTAGGTTTTTCAGAGTATCTGTCTTAGATATTTGTATTCAGGACTCTAGGTTTTTCAGAGTATCTGTCCTTAAATATTTGTATTCAGGACTGAAGGTTTCACTTGACGAACCACTTACTCCTACGTTTCTCTTTCATGCATTGTCAGGTCTGATCTGGCAGCTGTATTGGCGTCCATTCATGAAACCATATTTGCAGATAATAAGGAAGCCAGGGAAGGTTCAAACAAGAGTACATTTGAAGCATTTCTCAACTCTGCGGTATTTTCGAAAGATGCTGGAGGGGTCTCTGAGAAATCTATGTCATTATCAGACTTTAGAAACTGGTGTATTGTCATGCCATCACTGAGGAAATTCCTTGGAAGTTTGTTGATGCCCCCTGACTCAGGTATGTGTTGCCATTCTGCAGATTTTCCAAAAAAAGATGTGTATTCTTTGTAGCTGCATCATGACAGAAGTGTGCTCCTATTTATCGCACTAGAATAATTAATTAATTATGCTTTTAATAGTCAAATATGATCTTGCTTGAGTTCATATACATATGAACAGTACAACTGTCGTTTCCTTCAAACTGTTCCTCCTGGCTCTCTAATTCGCCTTTTACTGACCCACTCAACAGGCAAGTGCAGTTTGTGCTGTTTTGCAGTCGCACTGCTCTGGAGCACCAAAGTATCTGTTATGTATGTGAAAAAAGCAAGACACGTAGTTGATAAATATTTACTGCTGTTGAGGTACTACTAGTCTGAAATAGTGAAATCACCATTCACCAGAGTTTTAAGACCATAAAAAGTAAATAATCTTGAGATACTACTGTTGTCAGTCCTAGACTTCTAGCAACAAATCTCAGCTCTCTATCTTTCTCAAATACACTATTTGGTGCTGATCATACTTGAGCGGACGTAAACTAGGCTTATATTGCCACTGTTTCCTGTTTTAGGGTAAGTCTGAATCTGAAACTTCTATTGGTGAAGATTGAAGACATGATGCTGTTGCCAAGAGGCAAAGTATGTCAATATGTCTTTACTAATACAATTTAAAGAAATCACTTCAACAATCTATGATCCAATTAAGTAAACGTGCTATACATAGGTGATTCCACATGTCCGTTTGAATGGGATAGCAAAAGCGTGCAACTGAGTGAACCTGAAAGCAGACTGCAACACATTGTTAACATGGGAACCAGCATATCAGACAGAGCCCTTGTACTAGGCAGTTGCTAACTTTTTCTTGCTCGGGTCTGTGAGTGTTGCCAACAAGGCACATGGTGTTGGCTACTCTGCCGGAATAAGGTGGTCAATGGCTGCAGATGACCTTGTTATAGGAAGCGTCTATGGCTTTACTTAAAGATTGACCTGTCAGCCTGTATAAGAGAGCCTCTCTCTTTTTGAAACTTATGAGACCATATCTCTGTGTATTCGTGTTCATTCATTCCAAGCGAGCCTAGAAACATCATTCTTATCCCACCCCATTAGTTTTCACCACACGTCCACACTCTTGTGTGTCATTTTCTTACCTACATGTTTGTTACTCTAGCATGTTTTTAGTATTAAATTTGTTTAAACTGAATAAAAACATGTATTCTCTGTTCCCAAATCTGATTGTAGAAATATGAAAGCCAATCCTAACCTGGATGTTTATGTTATATTTTTTTATGCTTCTGTTGAGTTGTTCTATTTTGTAGGCAGAGCCGGCTTCCAGGTACCTCTACTTCATTATCCAGAAAACATGTCCTCCGAGTTGCTACTCTTAAATAAAGAGTATGCTTGGCATATAGGAGGTGGCTTCTCTCAACATGATGTGCAAGAGTGGAAGCTTCTATACCACAGTTCTCTTCATGGACAAAGCTTCAACACTTTCTTAGGCAATGTAACGTGAGTACTGTTGATGTTCTGGTCATTTTCAAGGCTCGATTCTTAGGCTAGAAGGGCAAAAGAGCATTTTTCAACTTAGGGGCAGAAATGAGCAGTGTGTTACAACTAAAGGGCAGAAAATAAATAAAAACCTAAAATATATCTTGCACTGATGTTCTCTATATAGATTCTGTGAACAAGCTTGACGGCTTATTCCATGATGGCGACTTTTATGTGTAGATTTTTCACTATGTACATAATTTTTGGCATGTTCCTTATTTTATAGGAATGGAGATGCACAGACTGTTTTGGTTATTAAAGATACAGAAGGTTCCATTTATGGTGCATATGCATCACAACCATGGGAAAGGCACAGTGATTTTTATGGTGACATGAAGACATTCCTTTTCAAGTTATATCCCGAAGCGTCCATATTTCGCCCTACTGGAGCAAACAAAAGTTTGCAATGGGTAGGCCTATCTTGTCTTTCTTTATTTACTGAATGTATTGTCATTCATCGTCCCAAGTTTGAAGTGGTGCAGGAGCGATTTTTCACAATTAGCTTATTTTGACAGTGTGCTGTGAACTTCACCTCTGAGAACATTCCAAATGGTATCGGCTTTGGAGGGAAGCCACATCACTTTGGCCTTTTCCTCTCTGCGGGCTTCGATCAAGGGCACTCATTTACCTCCAGCACATTCACCAATCCTCCCCTTTCCAACACGAGCAGGTTCAGACCAGAAGTTATTGAATGTTGGGGGATACAAGTGAAGGGATCGAATGACGAGAAGCCGGAGCTTGTAAAGGGGACGGTCCTTGAGAGATTCAAGGAGGATCGGAACATGCTGAAGCTGATTGGTATGGCGAGTGCGAGTGACTGAGCACTGAAAAAAAATCACAATAGCAGATATTTGGAGGTTGTGTACAGCACTCTTTTTATGGGAAATAATAACCTTATTTATATCTGGTCGCTACTCTTGAGTTTTAGCTCTTTGAGCTTTTCTGTTTCACATCCAGAGTGATACAAGGTTAGCTGCATGGAGTTGTGGTTTATACTGTATGGATCCAGGGCGTACTTTTCTTCCAAGTTCGAGAGCAGGGAGTAAGGAGCTGTTCTGGAAACCACCAGCTCCGCCAAATCCAAGGATCCGCGGAGTACCTGTTTATACCGAAAAAGGGTTTCCCCCGTTTTGTATTCCAAAGCAACCAACACCGAGTATAGATAACGCTGTAGCGAGCAGCAGAACACACCAAGAGAAAAAAAAGAAGAAACAAATGCCAACGACGGCAGCTTGGCAAAGCGTGGATGATCCGCCACCGCGGCGCCCACCGAAAACAAAACACCACAGACCGAGGCTTCGATCCGCCGCGTATCAAGCAACACCTCCAAGAAGGGATGCGACGCCCACGACGCTGCTGCCCGGACGAGTTTTCAGGTTTCTCCGGACACGCGGAGGGAGGTGGGGGTGGATACCACCGACACCCTCCAGGGAGGAATGGTGGCACCTGCAGGTGTCACCGCGTTGGGGCTGAAGCCAGCAGAGATTTCTCCCGCATTCCAACCCCAACCGCCCAACCGAACGGAACCGACCGCCCAACCGTCGCCCATCACCATGCACCAACGCAGTAGCGCCGCCACCCACGCCGCCTCACTACGAACACCGCCACGAGGCCAAAAGGACCGGAGAGAAGCTCACCACGACGGGAGCAGCAACATCGACGCCGAGCGGGAGGGAACCACCTCCACCGCCGTTGTGCGGGAGGCCCGTGCCTCCGGCACCGTCGCGGTAGCCGTCTGGACGCGGCAGCGGGGCATGCCGGGCCACCCCTGGCCCAGCCAGGCCCGAAGAGGGTGCGTTAAGCCCCGCCGGCCGCGATGCAGCAGGCCGGCGTTGTAAGTGCATCTAGTGCCACCCCTAGTTGGTTTTGGAGTATTGACGACAAACCTAATTGAGGGACTAATGTGTTTGTGAGAATTGCAGGATAACACAGGTAGAAGTCCCTCATTGATTCGGTTTTTCCTATCAGAGATGACCTCTAAAAATGTATGAAGACATTGAAGTCAAAGGTGGTATATGAAGATATTCACATTGAAGACTATGACAAGAGAAGACACCACATGAAGCCTATGGAGCTCGAAGACTTAGATCTTTCGTAGTTCTCTTTCTTCTGTGTTGAGTCATAGGAACCACCGTACTGTTAAGTGGGGTCCAAGAGAACCAGTCAGAATGACTGAAGTGATGCTTAAACAAAACCTATGTCTTCGAGTGAAGACTTTGAGAGCGAATCTTGTCCAGAGTCGGGCAAGTCAGCTTTGCTTGAAGCCCAAGTAAAGTTGTCGTGTGAGTTTGAAATCTGACCGTTGGAACACGTGTTAGTTCCTTAGTGACCCAGGGTCATTTCGGACAAATCAGGTCGGGTTGCCAAGTGGCTATAAATAGCCCACCCCCTACAACCATAAACGGTTGGCTGCTCAGATTCAGAGTACGGCTTTTGTCGTTTGAGAGCAACCCACCTTGAAGCCTTTGAGAGAGAATTCCTTGCGAGGATAAAGCCCTAACCACCCAGAGCCAAAGAGAATTAGGCATCACTTAAGTCTTCTTGTCTGTGTGATCTAAAGACTTATTACACTTGAGGACTGTGCATCCTCCAGCCGGTTAGGCGTCGCATTCTGAGCATCCAAGAGACATTGTGGATTGCCGGTGAACGAAGTCTGTGAAGGTTTGGGAGTCTACCTTGAAGACTTACCAGAGTGATTGGGCGAGGTCTGTGTGACCTTAGCTCAAGGGGAATACGGTGAGGACTGGGTGTCCTGAGCTGCGTGTTCAGGACTGGGTGTTCGGGACTGAGTGTCCTAAGATTTAAATGCCTAGCCGCCCTAACCAGACGTACAGTTGTCACAGCAACTGGAACCGGTTCAACAAATCATTGTCTTCAGCGAGTCACTGGTTTCATCTTCCCTTCCCTTTACTTACTGTTACTTCTTGTGAAGTCATTGTATGTTCGCACTATCTTTTGTCTTCACTGAGTGATTGCTTGTTCTGTGTGGCTTCACAATATCTTCCTACCTGATCCTTACTACATTGCTTCTATTAGTCATTGTGCTTTCACTCTATTGAATACTTGACTATGGTTTGCCTAGTGTAGTCTACCTTCCGCTGCAGGGTAATAGGTTTATTTCTATTGTTTGTCTTCATAACTTCCACGTTTTGAAGACTTACATAAAAATCGCCTATTCACTCCCCCTCTAGTCGATATAACGCACTTTCAGGCGTCGTCGCCACCGGCACCCGGCCACGCGCCGCATCTCCCCCGCCTCCCAGAAGCCACACCGGAGCCATCCCTGCCGCCAGCCCGCCCAGGCCCAGATGAGGCCTGCAGGGCCCAGATCTGGGCCAAGCGGACGACGCCAGATCCCGTCGCCGCATCGCCCCGCCGCCAACGGCGGCGCCGCCGCCCAGTAGCTCGCCTGCATGCGCCACGGAGCCCCGCCGCCACGCCAGACCGCCGCCGCCTAGATGCACCCCATGGAGCCGCTCCGCCCGCGTCGGAGAGCGACCGGAAGGGAAAGGGCCAGGAGGCCGCCGCCACCAGCAGCCCCAGGGCCAAGCCGGCCGTGGGCGCCGGTGACGGCGGCGAGAAGGAAGAAGGAAGGGGGAGCCTGGAGGGAGGAGGCCCGATGCGCGGTTGGTCGCCCGCGGGGGGGGGGGGGCGGTCGCACGAGAGAAGGGGGTTTTCTGGTGAGGATGAAGTTTGCACCCCACCACTCGCGGAGTACCTGTTTCCCGGCTCCATAAATCTGAACTGCTGCTCCGGGAGCGGAGGGACTCCGAATAACGCTCCTCTTTCCTCATTAAATACTTGCCACATAAGTAAAATTGCCTTGGGATGTGTTAAGTTACTAGCTAAGTTACCCCCACTATGACTAGCCTAAAACTACTAAAACTAAATCAGTGTAGCATTGATTGGGGTGGACAAAGTCATGAGTGGATACAGTTCAGTTCTCTTGAACTTTGCAGTGACACTTGTCCGTTGCTTGATGCGGGTTCATTTTTGTACTACTAATCTCTCCAGTGGCGGCACGTGGCACACAATGTCGTCTTGGACACAACCCCTGCTTTGGCAATTTTCAGAAAACCCCCTGAGTTGTAACAGATTTACATCAAAATGTCCCCTGTCTTTGTAAATCCTAAGACATTAACCCGCACCATCATATTCTCCAGTTCCCAAACCCTAGCCAAATCTCTAACTGCCATCGACGGTTTTGATGCGGCCAATCCCTCTGCCCTGCTAGCCTTAGTTAGCCTACTCATTTCCCTGTATAGCTTTTTCCTTAGTTCTTCTTTTATGCTTTTTGTATAGAAACTTCTGTACATATTTTTGGAAAATCAATAAAAATACAGAATCGAGTCCTACTGCTTTCCTCATCAAAAGGAAAAATTCCCTCTGCCCTCACCGCTCCCGTTTTTTTTGAGAAACTCATCGCTCCCATTGTAGTCCCACCACGTAGACATTAAGGGGCCCATAGCGGGAGGCGGGAAGCAACCCAGGACGCCTGTAGTGGCGGAGCTACGTGCATGGCTGCAGGGGCCGTGCCCCCCCCCCTCTGCCCTCACTGCTCCCGTTTTTTTTTGAGAAACTCACCGCTCCCATTGTAGTCCCACCGCGTAGACATGAAGGGGCCCATAGCGGGAGGCGGGAAGCAGCCCAGGACGCCTGTAGTGGCGGAGCTACGTGCATGGCTGCAGGGGCCGTGCCCCCCCAAGCTTGGACAACTTTAGTGAAGGAAATTCATATAGTGAGTTTTATATTAGAAAAATAGAGCTTTTGCCCTCATTAGAAACGGTATTTTCTCATTGGCCCTCCCAATCAATCTTGTCTAACTCCGCCACTGTAGGGATCGCGTCAGCTTCAAGCAAGCTTCACCCGCTCATTGCCTGCAACGTGGCCAATGCCAACACGATGAAAGTCGGGAGCCGTGACCCGTGAGAGAAGATGACTGTTGAGGTGCATTTGGCCAAAAGATGATCATGGACTAAAAAAGGTGTTCATGCGTTTGGCAAAAATGTTCATTCATTGAAAAATATGTTCATGCATTTGAGAAATTGATCATAAATTTAAAAAAAAATCAGGTGTTTAAAAATCTTCATAAATTGATAAAAATATTCATGCGTTTCTAATAATATCTGTTTCAGAAATACAGTTTAAAAGAAATTATGTGGCATAAGACTAGCACATGTTTTTTCTTGGGAATAGATCTTGCATAATTTACAGGAGTTGTTACTGAAAATAAACCGTAGTTAGTGCAAATCTCATTTTTAATGGGTAGATGCATGTAATCTAAGGGCATCTCCATCGGCTGTCTTTAAAATTCCTAAAAATGTTGTAAAGAAATCATTGACGCAATATCGCAATTTTGGTGGGGAGACGAGGACAATTAGTAGAGAATGCATTGAATGGGGTGATGGAAGATCCGTGTCCCAAAAGACCAAGGAGGTACGGGTCGAGATATACACTGTTCAATTTGGCTTTATTAGCCAAACAAGCGTGACGTCTGCTTGATAATCCCGAGTCTTTATGTGCTACTATCTTCACAGCTAAATATTTTTTGGAGGGAGGGTGATTTAATGAGTGCAAGCCTAAAATAGGGTTCCTCTTTTACTTGGCAAAGTATTATGGCGGGAGTGAATTGTCTATAAAATGGTTATATCTGGCGAGTTGGAAATGGACAGAATATTGATATTTGGAGAGATGCTGGGATCCCAAACTATGCGAATAGAAAAATTATTACTCCTAAAAGGGGTCAAAGGTTTGTGATCTTATAGACCTAGTCACGAATTTTTGGGATGAAGATTTGGTGAGACAAACGTTGTGGCTAATTGATGCTCAAAGGGTGCTAGTGATTCCCCTCCCCATGCATATATATGTCGGACTTCATTGCTTGGAGCTATACAAAAATGATTTCTTCACTGTTCGATCGGCTTATTTGAAGGAATAGAAAAAATTGCAACATGCACATGGTATAGATAGAACCAATGTGAATCCTATTGGGGTAAGATTTGAAATTATTTTGTTTGGCAAAGGTAATTTTTCTTATTTGGCGCACATTGCATGGAACCCTCCTGTGCTGAGTTACGCTTGCTAATAGACACATGGAAGTTACGCCCATCTACCCATCATGCTCGAATGGATCAGAAGATACAAAACATGTTTTGTTTCTGTGTTAGAAGGCGAAAGAGGTTTGGGGTAAGTTTGGATTGTAGGAGGTCATCAATAAAGCTTGTGTTGTTGATTGTGCAGGAGATGCGGTACTAGAATTCTTACTGCTTATGCAAGATCAAGATTTATCTATAGTGGGCCTCCAGAACGCACGTGAGTTGATCGCTATAACAACTTGGTATTTATGATGGGATAGACGTAAAATATTTCATGAAGGAAAGTTTTAAGATGCAAACCAAACTTCAATGGGGGCTCGTGCCATAACGACAAACTATGTTAATGCATATTCCCCGAATGCAACTAGTAAAGCAGGGGGATGGAGCATACCTCCTATGGGTTTTGTTAAGCTGAATGTTGATGTCTCTTTTGATCATGATCTGCTTAGGGATAAAGCTGGGGTGGTCCTGAGAGATGACAAAGGAAGGTTCATCGTTGGTGAAAATTGGAGGATTGATGTGTTGATGTATTAGCAGCAGAAATTTTGGCTCTAATTTTTGGCTTATTCCTTGCACAGAAGGCGGGTTGCAGTCATCTTGTCGTTAATTCTGAAAATATGGAAGTGATTGATATAATGAAGAATGAAGGACAATCGATGCGTGCGGTGTTTGATGATTGCTATTTTATGGCTTGTAATTGTTCTCTTATTAGATTCGAACATTGTAATATGGAAGCAAATAAGGTGGCTCATGAGTTTGCCAGGCTAGCAAAAAAATTTGTCACAAGGGATTGATTTGAGAAGCTTATAAATATTTTGTATCTTTAATGATTCTATATCTTTTTTTATTGACGACATAACAGTTATTTCTAATTAATAAAGTTGATGTTTATTTCAAAGAAAAAAGGGCATCACCAGCGCCGGACTCCAAAAACGAATAGTACTTGTCCGCGGGTATTGATAGAGGAGTCAGACATCCAACGCTCGTCGTAAATGTCTGTATACAATACAAATAAATTCAGACATAGACAAAATTCGTGCAAGCGGACATAAGTTAGATATATTTTATTTAAACTAGACGATATTTTGTCAGTTCAACAAAAATCTAGAAAAACTAAACTAGCTTGTAGCGGACGATAACCTCATACGTGGCAGCCACCGCCATTCATCGACCTCACCGAGGATGAAGAAGAAGACTAGGATGACGGCGACGACATGAAGATGGTGGCGGCGGCTACAGCCGATCTAGGGTTTCCTCACTAGTTTCTTTTTTATTTTCTTTAGTTTTAGTTCAAGTTTAATGGACAACCGGAGTACTTTTGAACTTAATTTGGACTCAATGTAACCCTATATAAGTTAAATTTTAATTATTTTTATCTATTTCATATTTAAATTTAAGTTCAAAAGACGAACGTAATTTCAAATGCGTCGGCCGGGACGCGCACACATCCCGGATCAAAACCGAAAAAGATCAGTCGTTCGGCCGACTCAAACAGATAAAATCAAGATAAAACGGGCGTCTAATGTTGGAGTTGGCCTAAAAATCAATACCCATTTTCTTAGCTATTCCCACGAAAGTATTCCAGCACTAGTGCAGCCAAACTTCGCTAGTTGGCATGCACCGATGCACGGTTGACGTCAAGCGGCCACACAACAACTTTGAGCCCGTACGAGCTATGGATAGGCACATGATATGGGCCGCATCTGCGTTGACTGAGATGTTAACGTTGCGGCACGTCGCGTGTGCCATGCCAAGTCATATGCACGTCGCCTGAGAGGATGACTACAAACCAGGCGGGCGCCCTAGCCTCTAAGCGGCTATCACGCGCGATCTACAGGTTTCAGACACGTCACTCGCCACGAGTATTTTCCGCAATCTAAACATCTCTTTTTTTGCAGCTCAACTTTGTGCAAAGAAAGCACTTAAAATGGAGTCTTTTTTTGGAAAAACTTTCAACCTATTCATATTTAATCAGGACGGTAGAACGAACGCAAAAAATAATAAAAATTACATTTATATTTATAGATTATTTAGCGATGACTACAAGCACTAAAGCCAGTTAAAGGTGCACCATCGTCATCGTCCCTCCCTTGCTGGAGCTGGATAAAATTTATTGTAGTAGACAATTGGAAAGTCATTTTGTTAAGGCCCCATAGGAGCAACACACCAGAGTAGCAACTACCAGCGTAGAAGAATAGCGTAGATCGGAATGATTCAAACTGACGACACACGGACACAGACGACTATGAGATTCAAGCAAATCCATCAAGGACAGATCCGCCGAAGGCACACCCCCACACACCCACCGACGATGCTGGAAACACCATCGAGACAGAGACTAGGCAGGAAAAACTTTATTTCATCTTCAGGGAGCCGCCGCCGTCTCATTTTTCTGAGCAGGACACAACTCGAAGAAACATCTAAAAGTGGAGCCCTCCTGTTGGCAAGGAACCGCGCCGCCATGACCAAAAGGCCACCAAAAACTAGGAGAACCAAAGACCACTGGCAGGAGGCAAAGAACTCTAGGCTTTTTTAGAAAGGTGATGGCTACATGAGGCTTCCGTGGAGAGTAATCCACGAAAATTGGAGTCTAATAGCTCCTTTGAGTATAATTGCTGCCTTCTTGATTTCCAAGCGAACTGAGTTTAAGTCAGATGATTAGGTTCTTTATAATAAAATCAATCTACCGGGGTTTAAGTCCAAGACTTCACATTGTACTCATATTTTTGTGGATTTATTTCAAACTTTCGGCGATGTTCGTAAGGTGGGAGGAGACGTTACAGAGGATGTGCCGGCTCAGTCTCTTGGAGGTGCTCATAGCGAGAGAGTGTATGTGCGTGCATTCATAAGGATGAGTGTATGCGCGTCTCAAGCATTTTTTATGGCAAGTCTAGTAACGTGAGGATGGCAAGTTTAGCTGTCAAGCATGGCAACTTCTTTTTGGATGACAAGTTTTAATTATTTTTTTGTTTTCCCTTTTTAGATGGCAACTTTAGGTAAAAAAAAAAACGTTAGAACCGAAGTGCTCCATGCCATACGTGTTATACTTATCATTTGGGTAATAAAATGCCTTGATGTTGGATTCAAAAACAATATTTACTACTCTTTTCGTTTCCAAATATTTAAAGTTCTAATTTTGTTTAAAAAATTAAGTTTGTAAAAAATATACCAACATTTACAACATTAAATTAATTTTGTTAGTTTTTTATAACATGTATTTTCATAGTACTATATATATATTTAATGTGGCTGCTATTGGCAAAAAAATTGTAAAGTTGGTCAATTTTTTTTTTGAATTGAAACAAACCTAAAGCTTTGAATATTTTGGGACGGAGTGAGTACTGGATGTAGACAAGTGCGCGTATCTCTTAATCACTTGATACACATTTTACTTAGGCGATGATGAGATTTATATTGTGCGCATGCGCATATAATCCTTCATAAATAGCAATAGTACTACAAAAGATGAAAATATCTGATAGACACCAATCATGCACGTCGAAAATTCATACCAGGTTGCTTGCATGTGCAAATTGCATGCCCTCTCAATCTCTCTTTCAACTCGAGGATCCTGAGAGGTATTTAAATAGTCATCTCCGAATATTTGCCATCTCGGAATATTTTTTATTTCATTTTTCTATGATATGTCTTTTTATATGAAAACTAGTTATTTATGATATACGATGATCCCTGTTAAATATCCACGGCTGAATGGTTAAAGCGCCCAACTCATAAAAGTGCCCAAGCCGAGTCTCGCCAAAATCACTATTTTGATTCTTAATGGAAAGATGGGCACATATTGACCCTTTCAGAAACTTTACCATGATCTAATCTTTTTGGTAAACGTCCAACCATATGGCGTTTCTGCTCCACATAGATACGTTGAAGTTCCGGCGTTTCTAGCCTGGCCCACGACCTGGCGTAGTCATTGTTGGCTGCTTACGTGGCAAGGGAGAAACGCCAAATTTGCCAGCTTTCTGAAAACGCCAGAGTCCCCGACGTTACTGCCCCGAATAGGAATTGGTCGCGGGTCGGCGGATGGGCTTCTACCCATAACTCACCCCACTCTCTGCCTCCTCGTTCCCCACCCGAGCTACAACCCTCTCCCCTTATCTCTCCTCCACTCATTCCTCTTTCAAATCCTTTCAAATATATGGCCTATAGGAACCCGAGCATGTATCATACGGTCGAGGATGTTGATGGAGTGTTCCACCTTGCCTTCTGGATGTTCGGCCCATGCATCACGACTTTTCAGCACTATCTGCTGGTTTTGTTTATAGATGGAACATTCTTGACAGGAAAATACAAGGGCACACTCATGATACCAATGGCACATGAAGCTAATGATCAAGTGTTGCCCGTGGCATTTGATTTGGTGTCATATGAGAACCAAGTCAACTAGGAATGGTTCATGAGACTTGTGAGGAGCTCGGTCATTGCTCCGGATAGGGAGGTATGCATCATATCGGATCAACACCAAGGCATGCGAGAGCTAGTTCACCCTCATTAACACATCTTTATAGCTCTGCACCCTTCAATGAATGTGTGTTGCATACTTATTATTGTTATACACATGAGGAATGACACTAAATTAGGTTTGGATAGATAAACATACCGCTTATTCATGAATAGGGGCATAATAAAGGTGCCTTCCAATGGTCTCCTTGATAGCATTGTTGAATGAAACATCAACAGCCTCATCGGCCATTAAGTCCAAGCAATCAGCCCAAGTCCAAGCATCCTTGTTCCCAAGCCAGAGCTCTCCACGAAGCTACTCCAGGTGCCTCAAATACGGCTACTCGTCGTTGTCGGGTGTATTGTTCGTTTCAACTTAACAATGTCTCTACCCATTCCACATGGTCACCTGCTTGCTCTCTCGTAAGAGTGGTTGGGTAACCCCCATGTGTAAGGGCGATGTAACCTAGCAATTAGTATTTTCCTCGATTGAGAACCAAATCAAACCTGTAGGAATTTCTTCTGCAGTAACTAATCCTGGGTACATGCACACCAAACACAAAACAGACTTGCCCCAACACTTCAAGAAGATTGTCCAGCTTCTTGTTGTGCTAGTTACAAGGATAAATTGTATTGTATGGTAAGAACTGATAAATAGATAAACTAATAAATACAGAACAATGAATAATTAAATTGTAATGGTGTATGTGATTAAATGAAGATGGACCAGGGGCCATAGCATCACCGGAGGCATCTCTCCAAGCAAGATAAATGTGTTGTGATGAACAAATTGCAGTTGGGCAGTAATTAAATCAAAATATTCATATTTATTAGTATGATCAATTATGGCATAATATTGCATAGACATTATGTTTGTGATATGTAGACGGTCCAACTGCATCTACAACTAATACTCCAACTAAGAGCATCTCCAGCCGCGCCCCCAACAGGCCCCCAGGCCACTTTTTCGGCGCCGGCGCTGAAAAAACGCCCCAGTCACGCCCCCAGGATGCCGAAATCCGCCGGTTCGGCCCGTTTTGGGCCCGGCGATCGCAGGCCGAACCCGACGCACTAGGGGCGCTCGGGGGCTCCGATGCAAGGGAAAAACACGGCTGGCCCACACCATTAGGCGAAAAGTCAAGTTTTTCTTCCCCGACTCGCCTCCCACCCCCCGCGCGCTCGGCCGCCATGAGCTGTATCCCGGCGCCGCCCACCGCCCTTCACCTATAGATAGCCAATCCCCGCCGGGAAAAGAGCAGAGGTTCGTGGAGGCAGCCCCTCCGCCAGCAGCTGGGCGTTTTTCACACTGTTTCTGGCCGCGAAGGGGCAGTTTAGCAGCGGGTACGCGCCCGCCAGGCGCAAGGTGTTTGGCGATTTGCCTGCCTCGGCGATGGACTCGGACGACGAGGAAGTGCTCGCCGCACTGCTCGAGGAGGAAGCCGAGGCTGATGTCCAGGAAGAGGAACATCTCATGGTCCTCGCCGCCCTGCTGGCGAGCAATGAAAAGCCGCGGCAAGGTGGCTCGGCGTTGGGGCGGATGAAAGCAAAGAACCGACATCGTCTCGAAGGCTACTGCATGCTCTATGCTACCTCTTGAGCACTGCGTTGGTTTTCCCTTGAAGAGGAAAGGGTGATGCAGCAAAGTAGCGTAAGTATTTCCCTCAGTTTTTGAGAACCAAGGTATCAATCCAGTAGGAGGCTACGCACGAGTCCCTCACACCTACACAAAACAAATAAATCCTCGCAACCAACGCGATAAGGGGTTGTCAATCCCTACACAACCACTTATGAGAGTGAGATCTGATAGATATGATAAGATAATATTTTTGGTATTTTTGTGATAAAGATGCAAAGTAAAATAAAAGGCAATGAAAATAACTAAGTGTTGGAAGATTAATATGATAGAAGATAGACCCGGGGGCCATAGGATTCACTAGTGGCTTCTCTTAAGAGTATAAGTATTTTACGGTGGGTGAACAAATTACTATTGAGCAATTGATAGAATTGAGCATAGTTATGAGAATATCTAGGTATGATCATGTATATAGGCATCACGTCTGAGACAAGTAGACCGACTCCTGCCTGCATCTACTACTATTACTCCACACATCGACCGCTATCCAGCATGCATCTAGAGTATTAAGTTCATAAGAACAGAGTAATGCTTTTAGCAAGATGACATGATGTAGAGGGATAAATTCATGCAATATGATAAAAAAACCATCTTGTTATCCCCGATGGTAACAATACAATACATGCCTTGCTGCCCCTACTGTCACTGGGAAAGGACACCGCAAGATTGAACCCAAAGCTAAGCACTTCTCCCATTGCAAGAAAGATCAATCTAGTAGGCCAAACCAAACTGATAATTCGAAGAGACTTGCAAAGATAACCAATCATACATAAAAGAATTCAGAAGATCCAAATATTGTTCATAGATAAACTTGATCATAAACCCACTATTCATCGGTCTCAACAAACACACCGCAAAAGAAGATTACATCGAATAGATCTCCACGAGAGAGGGGGGGAACATTGTATTGAGATACAAAAAGAGAGAAGAAGCCATCTAGCTAATAACTATGGACCCGAAGGTCTGAGGTAAACTACTCACACATCATCAGAGAGGCTATGGTGTTGATGTAGAAACCCTCCGTGATCGATGCCCCCTCCGGCGGAGCTCCGGAACAGGCCCCAAGATGGGATCTCGTGGATACAGAAAGTTACAGCGGTGGAATTAGGGTTTTGGCTCCGTCTCTGATCGTTTGGGGGTACGTAGGTATATATAGGAGGAAGGAGTACGTCGGTGGAGCAACAGGGGGCCCACGAGGGTGGAGGGCGCGCCTGGGGGGGGGGGGGTAGGCGTGCCCCCTACCTCATGGCTTCCCTGTTGGTTGCTTGACGTAGGGTCCATGATAGGACTAGGGTTCCTACCAGGCCTCCGACGCAGATTGTATGGGCAAGGAGGAGGGGGACGAGGGATTGAGCGGGCGTGCCGGCGGACAGGCGCCGTCGCGGCTAGGGTTTAGAGGCGGCGGCGGCTAGGGTTCCGGCTCCTCAGGGAGCCGGGCAACAGAAGATGATAATATCTTTATTGCTTGATTTCAACGGTGTCTTACAACTAGTATTTATAACTTTAGCCTAAGATAACTTGCCTAAAATAACTTGCCTAAGATAACTTGTGGGCCAAGCCCCTAATACTAATGTCCGGTGGGCCTCTTCCTAGTATAGACCAAACCGGTCATAACATCTCTCCCCGCCTGCGCAAACAGCTCGTCCTCGAGCTGAAAGTCTGGATAGTGTTGGCGAAAATCCTCACGCTGCTCCCAAGTAGCCTCCTCCTCCGGAAGGCCCGCCCACTGAACAATGAAGAACCAGACGCCACGACGGAGCTGTGCCTGCAACACCTTTGCCGGCTCTGGAAGAATGCGACCATCGGCGGTTGGCGGAAGCGCTGGAGGAGCCGCCGGTGGCTCGCCACGAAAGGCTTGAGCAGCCCCACATGGAAGACGTCATGGATGCGAGCGTGGGCTGGAAGCTGAAGACGATAGGCCACCTTCCCAATGCGCTCCAAGATAGGGAAGGGCCTGGCGTAGCGAGGCCCGAGCTTGCGCTTGGCGCGCGGGTCAAGCGACTGCGTAGAGCGGTGGAGAAGACGCAGCCACACCCAGTCACCCACCGCGAACTCCGCCTCGCGATGATGATCGTCGTAGTAATGCTTGGCCAGCTGCTGGGCCTGAAGGAGACGCTGACGGACCTCAGCAAGCATCTCGTCACGGGTGCGGATAAGGTCACCCGCAACCGCTGTCCGAGCCGTCTTCGGGTCCACCTGTAGCATAGGCGGGGGTGGTCGACCATAGACCACCTCAAACGGCGTAGCGTGCAGGGCGGAGTGATAGGAGGTGTTGTAGCAGTACTCCGCCCAAGAAAGCCAGTCCACCCAAGCGCGAGGCCGATCACCTGTCACACAACGCAAATACATGGCAATGACCTTGTTAACCACCTCGGACTGACCGTCTGTCTGAGGATGGAACGCCGTACTCAGGCAGAGCTAGACACCCGCCATCCTGAAGAGGTCGCGCCAGACATGGCCCATGAATACAGGGTCCCGATCACTGACGATCGAAGTAGGGAACCCGTGTAGACGGACAATGCCATCGAAGAAGGCTCGGGCCACGGACGCCGCCGTGTACGGATGGCCGAGTGCGATGAAACGGGCATACTTGGAGAAGCGGTCGACCACCGTGAGGATGACCGACTTGCCGCCCACCTTGGTAAGGCCCTCGATGAAGTCCATGGAGATATCCGCCCAGACCTGAGACGGCACCTCCAAGGGCTGAAGTAACCCAGCCGGCCGCAGGGTCTTCGTCTTGTTGCGCTGGCATGTCTGACAAGACCGAACCCAGTCGTGGACCAGGGCGCGATCGCCGGGGATGTAGAAATCGGCGCGAAGACGATGGAGGGTTTTCTGCACACCCTCGTGACCTGCCGAGTGGGCGAGCTGTAACACCTGGTGACGGAGATCATCATGCGCCAGAACAAAGATCCAGCGCCCATGGAGAAGCAGGCCATCAGAGAAGTGCCACGGCTCCTCCAGGTCGCCGGCCGTGAGCTGCTGCCGAAGAAGGACGGCGTCGTCGGCCGTCGCAGTTGCGCGGCGGATGTCGGCAAAGAGACCGAACGTCGGCCCGGAGCGGATGCACAGGACCGCCCCGGCGGACTCGTCGGCAAAGGGAGCGATGTCGGAGTCGCGACGGGACAGCGCGTCGGCCACGGTGTTAAGGCGGCCCGGCTGATACTCGATGGAGAAGTTGAAGCCGAAGAGCTTGCTGATCCACTGGTGCTGTGGCACGGTCGACAGCCGTTGGTCCAGCAAGAACTTTAGGCTGTAGTGGTCCGTGCGAATGTGGAAGGACTGTCCCCACAACTACGGCCGCCAATGACGAACGACCAACACAAGGCCAATGAGCTCCCGCTCGTATGCCGCCAGCTTGAGATGGCGAGGAGCGAAAGGCCGGCTGAAGAAGGCGAGGGGTCCATCGCCCCAATGAAGCACGGCGTTGAAACCAGTGCCCGAGGCGTCACAGTCCACCACGAACAGGCGGTCGAAGTCGGGCATCTGAAGGACGGGGCCCGTCGTGAGGGCCCCCTTGAGGGCCTCGAACGCCGTCGTCGCCTCGTCGTCCCAAGCGAAAGCGTCGCGGCGAAGCAACCGCGTGAGGGGCGCCGCGATGAGCCCGAACTCTCAGATAAATTTCTGGTAGTAGCCGGCGAGGCCGGGGAACCCGCGGAGAGCCCGCGGCGAGCGAGGTGTCGGCCATGCGGAGACGGCCGCCACCTTGTCGGCATCCATAGCCACCCCATCGGCAGAGATGACATGGCCGAGGTAGGCGACGGTAGGTGTCCCGAACGAGCACTTCGAGCGCTTAAGGTGGAGGTGGTGCGCCCGAAGCTCATTGAAGACGATGGCGACGTGCTGGTGGTGCTCGGCCCAGGTGGCGCTGTAGATAAGAATTTCATCAAAGAAAACAAGCACAAACTGCCGTAAGTAGGGCCGGAGGACGTCGTTCATCAGGGCCTAGAAAGTCGTTGGGGCGTTGGCGAGGCCGAAGGGCATCGCCAAGAACTTGAAGTGGCCATGGTGGGTGTGAAACACCGTCTCGGCGATGTCATCGGGATGCATACGCACCTGATGATAGCCCGACCGGAGATCGAGCTTGGTGAAGAAGCACGCCCCATGGAGCTCATCCAAGAGCTCGTCGACCATCGGTATAGGGAACTTGTCCTTGAGCATGAGCGCATTCAGGGCGCAGTAGTCGATGCAGAAACGCCAAGTGCCGTCCGACTTGCGGACGAGCAGCACCGGGGCGGTGAAGGGTGACGTGGAGATCCGGATGATGCCCGCGGCGAGCATCAGGGCACACTGGCGCTCCAACTAATCCTTCTGCGGCTGAGGGTAGCGGTAGGGCCGAACCGCCACGGGAGGGGTACCCAGCATGAGGTGGATGGTCGTACACCCGGGCGGGCGGAAGACCCCGTGGCTCGTCGAAGAGGCCGCTGTGCTGCTGCAGAAGGGAATCCAGCAAGGGTTGCTTGGCCTCCGAGGACGCGGCGACCAGCTGGAGATGTGGCACGGCCGGCGCAGCGCCCCCAATGCCGTCCCACCGGATGTGGCGGCCCATCCTCCAGAACGTCATTGTGAGCGCATCGAAGTCCCATAGGATGGGACCGAGGGTCCGTAGAAAATCCACCCCGAGGATGAAGTCGAAGCAGCCGAGGTCGAACCCTGCGCAGGTAATGGAGAAGTGTTCGCCACCAATGGAGATGGGAACGTCACGGGCGAGCCCATGACATCGGAGGCGATCGCCGTTCGCCACCGTGATCCGCAAGCGCTCCCCGCCCGCGTCGGAAGGGCTAGCTGACGCATGGTCGCCTCGGGCAAGAAGTTATGGGTGGAGCCAGTATCCAGCAGTGCCACCAGCCGCTAGCCATGGATCGTCACCGGCAGCAGCATGGTCCGCTCGCCACAGATGCCGGCGAGGGTGTGGAGGGAGACGACGCACGCCGTCACCGTGGGATCCGCGGGCGTGTCCGCGGCCGCCTCGGGTGGTGGTGTCGCATCGGTCGAGTCGTCCGCCTCGGTGTAGTCGACCGTCTCCAAGTAAAAGAGGCAGGGGCAGACATGGGTCGGTGTGTAGGGCTCATCGCAGTTGAAGCAGAGTCCCTAACGGCGACGCTCCTGCTGCTTGGCCGGTGACAATCGGCGGAAAGTCCGCGTGGTGGCCGGGGGCGTGGTCGTCGCGGCTGGAGGAGGCCAGCCCGATGCTGGGGAAGTCGGCACTGGTTGACTGGGCTGGCGGCCGCCCTGTCCGGGTTGTTGCTGCAGTGCCTAGGCCCGCTGCTCGAAAGCTCGGGCATAGTACATGGCTGTCTGGAGATCGGGGGGATCTCGGAGCTCGACGTCCACACGAATATGGTCCGGCAGACCGCCCACAAATAACTTGGCGCACTGAATCCCGGAGACGCTCGGCGCGTGGCACGCCAGGGCCTGGAAGCGGTTGGTGTAGTCCTAAACCGTGGAGGTGAACTGTAAACGGCCGAGGGCCGCCAGGCGGCTCCCGCGGATAGGAGGCCCGAACCAGAGAAGACAGAGCTCCCGGAAGCGCTCCCATGGTGGCATGCCGCCCTCGTCCTGCTCGAGGGCGTAGTACCAGGTCTGCGCCGCGCCGCGAAGATGATAGGACGCGAGCCAGGTACGATCCGAAGCGAGCGTCCGCTGCTCGCGAAAGAACTGCTCGCACTGGTTGAGCCAGTCGAGCGGGTCCTCCGTGCCCTCGTAGGTGGCGAAGTCTAGTTTGGCGAAGCGAGGGGGTGTCGGACCGCCGTGCCCGGGGGTTGCTGCAGTCGGCGGCAGCGAGTGTGCTGGGTCAGGGATCTCCGGGGCGTAGGTCGCCGAGCCGGAGGGACGGTCAAACCGGAGGGAGGGCGTCAGGTGCTCCGGCACCGTGGTATACACCGGGCCCGGAGACGAGCCGGCCGCCCACGCGGGAATTGGCGACGGTGATGGCGGAAACTGCACCTGGTGCAGGGGCCGACCCGTGGGCCTGGGCGCGGGTGGTGACGTAGTTGACGGTGGCGGCGCCTGGAGGAGCTGTGGCGCCGCAGCCAACGTCGAAGTAGCCGACGGAGGCGCCTGGAGAAGCTGCTGG
The DNA here is from genome assembly GCF_018294505.1 of Triticum aestivum. Taxonomy (NCBI): domain Eukaryota; kingdom Viridiplantae; phylum Streptophyta; class Magnoliopsida; order Poales; family Poaceae; genus Triticum; species Triticum aestivum. The sequence continues at coordinate 280,201,505 of NC_057806.1, forward strand.
GAGGTGTCCCCCAGCGGTACGGTGGCAACCGGCCACGTGGGCCAAGGGTGCCCCGCGGTCGGGTAATGCTGCAGCAGCAACGGCGGCGGGGGCAACCCTCCGTAGGGCGACTGGAAGGCCGAGGCGGCCCACGGGAGCGGCGGCGGCCCGTAGGCGGTGGTGGCGGCGCTCGGCGGCGGGGGCTGGTTCCCGGCGAGGTAGAGGCTGATGCCCTTGACCGCCTGGACGAGGTCCCGAAGGGTGCCCGAGACCTCCTCGGGGGAGAGGATGGGGGGCGGCTCTGACGTGGTGGTGGTCGGCGCTGTTGGGGTGGTCGTCCCGGATGTGAGCGTCGGCATGGACGCGGACGGGGCTGGCGGCAGCGTAGGCGAGGCGGTGGTGTTTGGCAGTGGCGGCGGTGATGGAGGAAGCGACATGATCGAGCTGGTGTCTCTGAATACCAAATTGGTAGGACTAGGGTTCCTACCAGGCCTCCAGCGCAGATTGTATGGGCAAGGAGGAGGGGGACGAGGGCTTGAGCGGGCGCGCCGGCAGACAGGCGCCGTCGCGGCTAGGGTTCCGGCTCCTCAGGGAGCCGGGCAATAGAAGATGATAATATCTTTATTGCTTGATTTCAACGGTGTCTTACAACTAGTATTTATAACTTTAGCCTAAGATAACTTGCCTAAGATAACTTGTGGGCCAAGCCCCTAATACTAATGCCCGGTGGGCCTCTTCCTAGTATAGACCAAACCGGTCATAACAGTCCAAGTCTCCTGGATCATGTTTGTTCCGAAAATCACATTCCTGAAGGTTTCATTCCGTTTGGACTCCGTTTGATATTCTTTTTCTGTGAAACTCTGAAATAGGCAAAAATACAGCAATTCTGGGTTGGGCCTCCGGTTAATAGGTTAGTCCCAAAAATAATATAAAAGTGAATAATAAAGCCCAATAATGTCCAAAACAGAAGATAATATAGCATGGAACAATCAAAAATTATAGATACGTTGGAGACGTATCAAGCATCCCCAAGCTTAATTCCTGCTCGTCCTCGAGTAGGTAAATGATAAAAACAGAATTATTGATGTGGAATGCTACTAGGCATAATTTCAATGTAATTCTTCTTAATTGTGGCATGAATATTTAGATCCGAAAGATTCAAGATAAAAGTTTAATATTAAGATAGAAATAATAATACTTCAAGCATACTGACTAAGCAATTATGTCTTCTCAAAATAACATGGCCAAAGAAAGTTCATCCCTACAAAATCATATAGTTTAGTCATGCTACATTTTTGTCACACAAGAATGCTCTCATCATGCACAACCCCGATGACAAGCCAAGCAATTCTTTCATACTTTAGTAATCTCAAACTTTATAAACCTTTACGCAATACATGAGCTTGAGCCATGGATATAGCACTATGGGTGGAATAGAGTATAATGATGGGGGTTATGTGGAGGAGACAAAAAAGGAGAAAGTCTCACATCAACGAGGCTAATCAATGAGCTATGGAGATGCCCATCGATTGATGTTAATGCAAGGAGTAGGGATTGCCATGCAACGGATGCACTAGAGCTATAAATGTATGAAAGCTCAACAAAAGAAACTAGTGGGTGTGCATCCAACTTGCTTGCTCACGAAGACCTAGGGCACTTGAGGAGGCCCATTGTTGGAATATACAAGCCAAGTTCTCTAATGAAAAAATCCCACTAGTATATGAAAGTGACAAAACAAGAGACTCTCTATCATGAAGATCATGGTGCTACTTTGAAGCACAAGTGTGGAAAAAAAGGATAGTAGCATTGTCCCTTTTCATTTCTCTTTTTTTGGGCCTTCTTTTTTTGGCCTTTCTCTTTTTTTATTGGGACAATGCTCTATTAAATGATCATCACACTTCTATTTATTTACAACTCAATGATTACAACTCGATACTAGAACAAGGTATGACTCTATATGAATGCCTTCGGCGGTGTACCGGGATATGCAATGAACCAAGAGTGACATGTATGAAAGGATTATGAACGGTGGCTTTGCCACAAATACTGTGTCAACTACATGATCATGCTAAACAATATGACAATGATGAACGTGTCATGATAAACGGGATGGTGGAAAGTTACATGGCAATATATCTCGGAATGGCTATGGAAATGCCATAATAGGTAGGTATGGCGGCTGTTTTGAGGAAGATATAAGGAGGTTTATGTGTGAAAGAGCGTATCATATCACGGGGTTTGGATGCACCGGCGAAGTTTGCACCAACTCTCAATGTGAGAAAGGGCAATGCACGGTACCGAAGAGGTTAGCAATGATGGAAAGGTGAGAGTGCGTATAATCCACTGACTCAACATTGGTCATAAAGAACTCACATACTTATTGCAAAAATCTACAAGTCATCAAAAACCAAGCACTACGCGCATGCTCCTAGGGGGATAGATTGGTAGGAAAAGACCATCGCTCATCCCCGACCTCCACTCATAAGGAGGACAATCAAAGAACACCTCATGTTTCAAATTTGTTACATAACGTTTACCATACGTGCATGCTACGGGACTTGCAACCTTCAACGCAAGTATTTCTCAAATTCATAACTACTCAACTAGCACAATTTTAATATCACTACCTCCATATCTCAAAACAATCATCAAGCATCAAACTTCTCTTAGTATTCAAAACACTCATAAAAAAGTTTTTACTAATCTTGAATACCTAGCATATTAGGATTATTTAAGCAAATTACCATGCTATTTAAGACTCTCAAAATAATCTAAGTGAAGCATGAGAGATCAATAGTTTCTATAAAACAAATCCACCACCGTGCTCTAAAAGATATAAGTGAAGTACTAGAGCAAAACTATATAACTCAAAAGATATAAGTGAAGCACATAGAGTATTCTAATAATTTCTGAATCATGTGTGTCTCTCTCAAAAGGTGTGTACAGAAAATATTATTGTGGTAAACTAAAAAGCAAAGACTCAAATCATACAAGACGCTCCAAGCAAAACACATATCATGTGGTGAATAAAAATATAGCTCCAAGTAAAGTTACCGATGGAAGTAGACGAAAGAGGGGATGCCTTCCGGGGAATCCCCAAGCTTTGGCTTTTTGGTGTCCTTAGATTATCTTGGGGGTGCCATGGGCATCCCCAAGCTTAGGCTCTTGCCACTCCTTGTTCCATAATCCATCAAATCCTTACCCAAAACTTGAAAACTTCACAACACAAAACTTAAAGTAGAAAATCTCGTGAGCTCCGTTAGCGGAAGAAAACAACAGACCACTTCAAGGTACTGTAATTAACTCATTTTATATTTATATTGGTGTTAAACCTACTTTATTCGAACTTCTCTATGGTTTATAAACTATTTTACTAGCCATAGATTCATCAAAATAAGCAAACAACACACGAAAAACAGAATCTGTCAAAAACAGAACAGTCTGTAGTAATATGTAGCTAGCGCAAGATCTGGAACCCCAAAAATTCTAAAATAAATTGCTGGACGTGAGGAATATATCTATTAATCATCTGAAAAAATAATTAACTAAATATCACTTTCCAAATAAAAATGACAGCAGTTCTCATGAGCGCTAAAGTTTCTGTTTTTTACAGCAAGATTAACAAGACTTTCCCCAAGTCTTCCCAACGGTTCTACTTGGCACAAACACTAATTAAACACAAAAAACACAACCAAAACAGAGGCTATATAAATTATTTATTACTAAACAGGAGCAAAAAGTAAGGAATAAAAATAAAATTGGGTTGCCTCCCAACAAGCGCTATCGTTTAATGCCCCTAGCTAGGCATAAAAAGCAAGGGCAGATCTAGGTATTGCCATCTTTGGTAGGCAATCCATAAGTAGATCTCATAATAGATTCATAAGGTAATTTAGTTTTTCTCTAGGAAAGTGTTCCATGCCTTTCCTTAATGGAAATTGGAATCTAATATTTCCTTCCTTCATATCAATAATTGCACCAATCGTTCTAAGGAAAGGTCTACCAAGAATAATACGACATGAAGGATTGCAATCTATGTCAAGAACAATAAAATCTACGGGCACATAGTTCCTATTTGAAACAATAAGAACATCATTAATTCTTCCCATAGGTTTCTTAATAGTGGAATCCGCAAGGGGCAAGTTTAAAGAGCAATCATCAAAATCACGTAAACCTAACAAATCACACAAAGTCTTTGGAATCGTGGAAACACTAGCACCAAAATCACACAAAGCATAGCATTCATGATCTTTAATTTTAATTTTAATAGTTGGTTCCCACTCATCATAAAGTTTTTTAGGGATAGAAACTTCCAACTCAAATTTTTCTTCATAAGATTGCATCAAAGCATCAACGATATGTTTGGTAAAAGCTTTATTTTGACTATAAGCATGGGGAGAATTTAGCACGGATTTCAACAAGGAAATACAATCTATCAAAGAGCAGCTATCATAATTAAATTCCTTGAAATCCAAAATAGTAGGTTCATTAACATCTAGAGTTTTGATCTCTTCAATCCCACTTTTATCAAATTTAGCATCAAGATCTAAAAACTCCGAATTTTTGGAACGCCTTCTAGGTAAAGCCACCCTCTAAAGGCACCAGGGATGAACTATCCAGCCTCAACAAAATTCTGGACCAAGTATGTTAGATCCATAGTACCCCTGGTAAACCTGCTAATCATACCCACAGAGAATGTTGGGTCTTCAAGCAGTCCGGCAAGCTCAACGCCATACACAAGGGGGAGGATACACCAAGTGAAGACGAGGACGAGCCTCCCAAGCAAGACACTTGGGAACAAAAGAAATTTCCACCAGAAGTCAAAACAGTAAACGTGTTACATGTGATCAAGGGAAAAACAACACGGCACTCCCAAGAAAATATACCCAAGTGCCTGTCACCGCGAAGTCCTGCCACTGGTCGTCTCAACCGATCACTTTCGACCATCACGATTACTCAGCAAGTATCCGACGCGCATGATGGGCTGCCCTGGTATTAGACCCACTAATTGGCGGATATCACTTCACACGAGTCTTGATGGACGGTGGCAGCAATCTAAACCTAATATATCAGGATACAATCCGCGGGATGGGGTTAGACCCAACAAAAATTCGCCATAGCAATACTACCTTTAAAGGAGTAACGCCAGGCCCAAGGGCTCGTTGTACGGGCTCCCTCCTACTACAAGTTATATTCGGCTCCCCCGATAACTTCCGTCGCGAGCATTTAACCTTCCACATCGCTCCGTTCCAAAGTGGCTATCAAGCACTGCTCGGACGCGAAGCTTTCGCTCACTTTAATGCAATACCACACTATGCCTCCCTCACACTCAAGATGCCCGGTCCACGTGGCATCATTTCAGTGAACGGAAATATCAAGCGATCTCTGCGTGCCGAAGAGGGTGCCGCTGCCTTGGCAGCCGCACACTAAAGGCGCCCGGAACAGCGAAAGCATCCAATAGGTCGTCAAGACCTTAGACACAACTAATCAAGTCCGGCGCCGCTATTTATACCGAATAAATGGTCACACCCCTATTTGTCAATACAAGGGGCTCAACGCGCACAGAGAAGTGGCAATTTCTTCTCATCTTGAATTATACATGGTTTCTTTAAAAACTATCTTTTTGCACGACAACTTTTTCACCTAAATTCCTCTCTTTTACAGGCGATCATCGTGCTACACCCGTCCAGGATACGACACAACGGAGACACAGGCGCAGACGTGCAGCCGGGACCCGCTCCAAGGATTCTTTTTAGATTAAGACCCTACGTAAACCTTTTTTACTGTCTCTTGTTGATACATATCCACTGTTGAGAAGGATGCTGACGTCTTGGCATGTGGCCACGCCAGAACAATGCACGTACCTGGACACAAGGGGCTTCTTACAAAGGCCATTATTTAGGCCCGGTTTATACCACAAAGACCGAATACCTTAGGGAGTGTCCGGCGTCGCGAGTTTGGCCCTATATGCATCAACTCTGAATCATTGTCTTTGGTCAAATGTTGGGTTTGCCCGGCTCCTGTGTTTTGGTTCCTTACGTTCCGCTTTACCGGCTAAGGTAGCACCAGGAGAACTACTGCGATTGTGCCCTGGTTCATCCGGACGAGCACCTCAGTAGAGAAAGCCGAAAACTGACTGTCATGATATAGCATGAGACTGTTCAACCACTCGATGACCTGTTGGAATGTTAGAATTCCTCCGCCTTAACAAAGGGCCGTTTTCCGGCCAGGCATGTACGCACCCCGGGGTCGGGAGAGTGCGGAGCCACCAGGGGTGTTGGGGATATCACTACTGGGCGTAAACCGGCCAGGACAGGCCGGATTAACTTCATCAGTAGTTGAGTATGTTAAAGCCCATGAGGGCAGATGAGGGCTAAAGGCCCATAATCGGTTCAAGGCCTATAGCCGTAAACCGGCGTTGGTATTTAACTTGTATTGTAAGTTAGGAATAAGTAGAGAACAAACCGGACACATCTATGAGCCGGTATTGGGACTCTATGAACTGACGGGCGTCACCCGTGTATATAAGGGGACGACCCGGCGGCGGTTCAGGGACAACAGACAACAACTCGAGACTTAGGCGAAGCTTGTTTGCTCCCTAGTCATCGAAACCCCATCAATTCCATCACAACTAGACATAGGCTTTTACCTTTCTCGAAGGGGCCGAACTAGTATAAACTCTCTTGCGTCCCTTTGTCCGCTTTAACCCCTTCAAGCTACCCGTTGTGATGGCTCCACGACTAAGTCCTTTCTCTAGGACATCTGACGTGACAAAACCATGACAGTTGGCGCCCACCGTGGGGCTATCACAAGATGGTTTCAAGTTCTTGGAGGGCCGCTTTGAAGGACTCGAGGGCTACGCCGTGGGCCGGATGACTAAGAGTCATCGCGGCAAGCTCTACATCGATGATGCAGGCTGGGGCCCCGAGGCCGGCTCAATTGAGTACGGGTACCGGGTCCCCTTTGGTGGCATACACGATTTCATCGGCAAGATCGGAGAACCGGGCCCTGAGCCGGACATCTGCACCGACCTTGTCGAAACGGCTCAGCGTGCGTGATCTGCCCGGGTTAAACCGGCCATGAAGCGTGCCTTCGTGGGAGTCATCCATGGAGGAGGACATGAGGACGGATCGGGATCTGGCGGCGAGACCGTCATTTACTCCGGCGATGAGTCATCCGCAGAAACCGAATCTCTTTATCAGCTACAAGATGGCCGGATTGGGGGCTGTTCCGATGGTGACAGTATTCCGGACCCCTCTGATCTACCCAACCGAGTTGGAATATTCATGGCTGGCACACAAGCATCACTTCATTCTTCGACTGCTGCACCAATAACCTCCGGTTCTGCAGCGGCGACAGCTGCTGGGGCAGGGAGCTCTGCGCGCCCGCCGGCTCAAGTTCTATCAGATCTATTTGATGCATTGGCTGTGCTTATGGCAGAGGCTAATCCGGCGGATCAGGAAGTCCACAACGCAGAGATTGCAAAGGTGAAGGAACATATCACCTAGGCCAAGGCAGACCTAGCAGCTGAGGATGCCAGGATGACAACAGAGCGGGCCGCTTTAGACGCACAAGCCTACAGGCTCATGTTGGACCAGAATGCGTCGCATGAAGTCATGAAGAGGAAGTACTGATCTCGTTTGCCTTCGGTTTTCGAGGCCAGAGACCTTTTCAACACCCCAGGAGCAGGAGCCAATAATCCGCTGGAGGTAAACTGCACGGAAGCCCCTACGACCGGCGCGCCGGTTCAGCCTCGTCGGATGGATCTGCCTCGTCAAAATACTGTTATACCTCAGGCTGTTTCGACACCTCCGGGTCACTACTCCAACCCGATGGACAATCTCGTTGCCGCTGCTGCATGGCTGGAGGTCATTCCAATTGAAGGTGACTCGCCGCAGGCAGTAGAGACGCGATGGGTCAAGGAGCTTCTGAGGACAGCTCTGGTTCAACAGGAAGCATACTCGTACAGCCGCGACCGGATCCACTCGACCCCCCGTCCAAGCCGGAGCTATAGCAGACATATGGATGAACCGGCAGTGTCGAGTAATGAATGGCATGGAGCACCCCGTGGCAACAACCCGATGGGTGGTGCTGAGAACGCTCAGGAAGTGGTGGACTGGGCCCGAGCGCGCAGGGAGGCCGAGTTAGCCGCACAGCATCAGGCTCTGCAGCTCACGCCGGTTCGTCCAACTATCTCGATCAAACCTGGTGTTACTTCTAGTTCTTTAGGGGTGCCTTGCCTTGTCCCCGCTTTACGCAATGTGCGCCTGCCCAAGGATTTCAAAGGCCCGCGCAAAGTACCAAATTACACGGCGGACCAACCTCCAGAGACATGGGTGGAGAGCTATGAGATGGCCATGGAGATGCTTGATGTGGATGACGCGGCGTGTGCGAAATACTTCACCATGATGCTTGAAGGAACGGCCCGTACTTGGTTAAAAAGCTTGCCAGCTAATTCTATCAGTTCATGGGCCCAATTACGAGCCCGGTTTATCAGCAATTTCAAGGATACATGTAAACAGCCTATGTCGATAGTGGACTTAGCTGCCTGCGTCCAGGAGGAAGGAGAATCGACGACTCATTGGGTGCGCCGGGTTTCACAAGTGTTGCATTCATCAGACCGCATCAACGCTGACACCGCAGTATTAACCCTAGAAGGCAACTGCCGGTTTGGGCCCCTAAAGCTGAAGTTGGGACGGATGAAGCGTCATTGCACTGACATGGGGACCCTCATGGCTGCTTTGGTAAAGTATGCTGATTCTGATAGTACCAAGGATCCCGAATCTGATGATGACAAGGCAGGGAAGGGAAAGAGGAACAACAACTCCAAAGGTCAGCAGCATCACTGGGCAGGCAATGGTGGTGGAGGCAAGCGTAAAGCGGATGGTAACATGGACTTTGTGGCTAATACCAACACGCAGGACAATGGCCAGCGACGCAAGGGTAAACCGAAAATCGCAGTGGGGCACCCAACCCTAACCCGGACCGCCTAAACTATCTACTGAGCCAGCCCTGTCCAAGACATGGGACGAAGGAGGCGCCAGCAAACCACCTTTGGAAGGATTGCTTCATTATGCAGGAGTTCAAGAATTCTAATGCTTTCCGGTATGATCACGGCTCCGGCGGTGGCTCAGGATCCGGGCCGGGTTACGGTGGAGGAAATTCCGGTTCAGGATTTAATGGTAATCCGGGCGGACATAATAATCAAAATAGTCAGAACAACCAGGGGGTTACAACCAACAGCAGCAACAGTCAGGTTACCAGAGCAACCCAAAGCAGTTGAGTAGTGGGCAGTACCATGTCTTCACCACTAGCTTGGACAAGCGAGACCGGAAGGTTCAGAGGCGGGCAGTCAAATCTGTTGAACCGGCCATGCGCCGTTATCTACGCTGGTCTGAACAGCCAATCATATGGAGCAGAGAGGATCACCCTCCCCAGGTTGATAATCCGGGTCAGTTGGCTCTGGTGGTGGCGCCTCAGGTGGGAGGTTACAAGTTCACCAAAGTGCTCATGGATGGAGGGAGCAGCATTAATATCTTGTACTATGAGACCTTCCGTCGTATGGGACTAACAGATAAAAATCTCAAACCGTCTAATACGGTGTTCCACGGTGTGGTACCTGGCAAATCAGCATATCCTGTTGGTAAGATAGCTCTGGAAGTGGCCTTTGGGGATGATCATGATTCCAGGTCGGAGACATTGACGTTTGAAGTGGTGAAAATCCAAAGTCCATATCACGCCCTGTTTGGGCGACCGGCCTACGCCAAGTTTATGGCACGACCCTGTTATGTGTATTTGCAGCTCAAGATGCCGGGTCACAAGGGGACAATAACGGTTCACGGAAGCCGCAAAATCGCTTTGGAGTGCGAGGAAGGAGATGCGGCCTATGCAGAGTCGGTTTGTGCCACCGAGGAGCTGAAGTATTATAAGGACAATGTTGATCCGGCGGACATGACTCCATTAAAGAAGCCAACTACGGAGCATGATCCGGCCCTGAAGTTCAAATCGGCAGCAGAAACTAAGCTTGTTGACTTCGTACCTGGCGATTCGTCCAAGCAGTTCAGCATCAGTGCCAACTTGGATCCGAAATAGGAAAGCGCGCTCATCGAGTTCATCCGTGAGAATCGGGACATTTTTGCATGGAAGCCCTCTGACATGCCAGGTGTACCGAGGCAACTCGCTGAGCACACCCTTAATGTGGATCCTAAATACAAACCGGTGAAACAGTTCCTCCGCCGGTTTAACGAAGAAAGACGCAAGGCGATTGGAGAAGAGGTAGCCAGGCTCTTAGCAGCTGGCTTTATTGTTGAAGTTTTTCACCCTGAGTGGCTTGCCAATCCGGTGCTGGTCCTTAAGAAAAACGGCACCTGGCGCATGTGTGTGGATTACACAGATCTTAATAAGGCTTGTCCAGCAGATCCTTTTGCCCTCCCCCGTATTGATCAAATTATTGATGCTACGGCGGGTTGTGAGCGTTTAAGTTTTTTGGATGCATATTCTGGCTATCATCAGATCAAAATGGCAGTTAAGGACCAGGAGAAGACGACATTCATAACTCCCTTTGGAGCCTTCTGCTATGTGTCTATGCCCTTTGGGCTCAAGAGTGCCCAGGCAACTTATCAACGGTGTGTACAAAATTGTCTTCACAAGCAGATTGGCCGTAATGTACATGTGTACGTGGATGATATCGTGGTTAAGTCCAGGGAGAAGGAGACTCTGATTGATGATTTGAAGGAAACCTTTGATAACCTGAGGACATACAAGATGATGCTTAATCCGGACAAGTGTGTCTTTGGTGTACCGGCGGGCAAGTTATTGGGTTTTCTGGTGTCCAATAGGGGAATTGAGGCTAATCCGGAGAAGATCACAGCCATCACTTCCCTGGCTAAACCGAAGTGTATCAATGATGTTCAACGCCTGGCAGGCCGGATTGCCGCGTTAAGCCGGTTTATCAGCCGCCTTGGGGAGAAGGCAATCCCTTTGTATCAGATGTTGAAGAAGACGGATCAGTTTGTCTGGAGTTCTGCTGCTAATGAAGCATTGGAGGACTTAAAGCTGCAATTGGCCAATCCGCCTGTGCTCGCCGCTCCCGTTGACAAGGAGCCGTTACTGCTATATGTTGCTGCTAATGCTCGTGCGGTCAGCGTGGCTATTGTGGTGGAGTGAAAGGAGGCAGGTAAGGAGCATCCGGTTCAACGTCCGGTCTATTATATCAGTGAGGTACTCATTGAGTCCAAGCAAAGGTATCCGCATTGGTAGAAGCCGGTGTACGGAGTTTTTATGGCAAGCCGGAAGCTTAAGCAATACTTCCAAGGGCACCCAATTACAGTGGTCAGTTTTGCTCCTTTGGGGGATATCATCCAGAACCGGGAAGCAACTGCCGGATTGCCAAGTGGGCTATAGAGCTTGGGCCGCACGGATTGAAGTATGTGCCTCGGACGGCGGTCAAGTCTCAAGCACTTGTTGATTTCATCAATGATTGGACGGAACTGCAAGCACCTGAAGAAAAGCCGGATCACACATATTGGACCATCCATTTTGACGGATCCAGGCAATTGGAAGGCTCGGGGGCTGGATTCATATTAACTTCCCCACGGGGTGATAAGTTTTGTTACGTTCTCCGCTTAATGTTCCCTTGTACTAACAATGCAGCTGAGTATGAAGCCTTGCTCCATGGTCTCCGGATGGCTAAGGAGATGAATCTAAGTCGAGTTAAGTGCTTCGGTGACTCGGACCTCGTGGCTCAACAAGTGTCTGGCACTTGGGACTCCAAGGACCCACTCATGGCAGCATATCGTCGTGAGGTGGATATTGTTGCAGGTCACTTTAAAGGCTATCAGGTGGACCACGTGGACCGGCGGAAAAATGAAGCGGCGGACGCTTTAAGCCGGCTGGGCTCTCAGTGCAAACCGGTCCCGCCCAATGTTTTTCTGGATGTGCTGCACAACCCGTCGGTCAAGATCCCTGGTGAAGCGGATTTGGCTATCCCTGATCCGGAGGCTCAATTGGTGGCAGCTCTTCATGTTATTCCGGATTGGACGCTTCCTTACCTGGCGTACAAGAACTGGGGCGAGTTACCAGAGGATGAGACTCTGGCCCGACAGATAATCCGGCGGTCCAAGTCCATGACTATTATCAACGGCGAGTTGCATCATTGCAGTGTGTCAGGGGCGTTTCAACGCTGTGTGTCTCCTGAAGAAGGCCGTGAAATTTTGCGTGAGATCCACGAAGGAGATTGTGGTCACCACGCCGGTTCAAAATCTCTGGTGGCTAAAGCGTTTCGCCATGGCTTCTATTGGTTAACTGCTCATGCTGATGCGGAGGATCTGGTCAGACGATGTGATGGTTGCCAAAAGTTTTCAAGACGTGCTCATGTGCCGGCTCAAGAATTGAGAATGATTCCAATTACTTGGCCGTTTGCGACTTGGGGGCTGGATATGGTTGGGCCTTTCAAAAGGTCCAAAGATAAGAAGACCCACCTCCTGGTGGCGGTTGACAAGTTTACAAAGTGGGTGGAGGCAGAACCTGTTAGCAAGTGTGATGCGGCCACGGCGGTTCAGTTCATAAAAAAGTGATTTTCCGGTTTGGCTTTCCACACAGTATCATCACAGATAATGGTACCAATTTGTCCAAGGGTGCCATGAAGGAGTTCTGCGAATGGGAGCATATCCGGCTCGACGTTTCATTAGTGGCACACCCACAGTTCAATGGTCAAGCAGAAAGGGCTAATCAAGAGATCTTGAGAGGCATCAAGCCCCGGCTCATGGTTCCTTTGCAGAGAACGCCGGGTTGTTGGGTAGAAGAATTACCATCTGTGTTATGGAGCATCAATACCACACCCAACAGATCAACAGGATACACACCGTTCTTCATGGTTTACGGAGCGGAGGCGGTTCTCCCCAGTGATATCCGTCATGATTCACCTCGTGTGACGGCTTATGTTGAAGTGGACAACAAGACATCACATCAAGATGCTTTGGACCGGTTGGATGAAGAGCGTGACATAGCAACCGCCCGATCGGCGATTTACCAACAGGATCTTCGTCGTTATCACAGTCGCCGAGTCAGAACCAGAACCTTTCAGGAAGGAGATTTGGTGCTTCGGCTCATCCAAGATCAGACTGATATGCATAAGCTATCCCCACCTTGGGAGGGGCCTTTCGTGGTCAGCAAGAATCTGCACAACGGGTCATACTATCTGATCGATATTCGAGAGCATAAAGACTCACGTACATCAGAGGAGGAGACCAACAGGCCGTGGAACATAGCTCATCTTCGGCCTTACTATACCTGAGCCATTGGCTCTACTTATGTACATATTACGACGATGTATATATTATGATTAAATATAATAAACCGGAACCTCAGCTAAAGCGGGGTATCTGTTCTTTTACATCATGTGTGGTTACACGGAGTTGTTCTAAAGCGGCCTCCGGTTTACCCCTTGAGTTAGCTTTTCAAAAGCATCATGTTATATCACTTGGGGGCTTGGTCGTGTCCGAACCAATGCAATACCTCTTGATAGGCGAGAGCCACCAGATCACTTGGGGACTTGGTCACGTCTGAACCAGTCATGCCTCTTGATCGGCCTAAGGCCACAGAATCACTTGGGGGCTTGGTCGAACCCGAACCATTGCCATGCCACTTGATCGGCATAAATGCCACGGTTTCATTTGGGGACCTGGCTGACTTGAACCATAGCTACACCTATCGGGAGCTTGGTCGTGTTCGACCATGGTAACGCCATCTGATCAGCTCAAATAAGCCTCTTTTTGCAAACGGTTTTGTCATTGCCTTTGCTTCACATTTTTCTTTGAAAGATATTTCTTTCTTTTTATTGCATTTTTTAAACCGACAAAGTTTTAAGCCGGTTTAAACTGTCATTTGACGGAACACGGTTCATTTTAATCCGGAGACTATTTGCCCGGTTTGATTTTTTTGTTAACATCCTATTATGGAGTAACACGGTGTTTATTATAACCCGGCACGGTTTACATGGTAAACCGGCATCATATATATATAGGAGCTGCTATCTCCTCCAACAGTGTGGGTTTATAAAACTCCGCTTCAAGATTGGCCAAGCCAACTTCACGCTCAACGATGGCAGGTATTATGTATCTCAAAAATTTGGTCATATACTTAAAAATTTCAGATGTTTTGATTTCATGTATGCAGACATCATATTCCGCCTACGGTACAACCGCGGTGGCACTTTAAGATTTTTTATTGCAGAAAGTACTTTGGAAAGTTCATCACCCAAAGGAAGAGCAAGTTGCAGTAATTATGCACGAAGGTGTATCAACATCAAAAGTATTAGCTAGCCTATTACAAGGCAACACGGTGCCCACAATAAGATCATTGTTTTTCGCAAGGGAGAAGCAGTTTTAAACCGGCTTCCGGTTCAAGCTTGGCCACCAGCCTGGCCTGATGGTTGTGGATCATCCGGCACCGCTTCAGCTTCAGTTTCTCTACCCAGCGGCTGGAAATCAACAGTTGTCCAGTCGATTCCCATTAATGCTTGAAAGACAGCTTCATCATGGATCAGCAATGACGGGTCAATATCGGGAGCGTAAGTATGCTTACGGATTGGAGGGATAAGATTTTCCGATTCATGAATTGGTGCAGCTATTCGCTTGTTTTGATTGTCATATTGGGCTTGATAATGAGACAAGTCTGCTTCTTCAGCCAATTGACAAGCTAGCATACGCACTTCCCGGTTTATTGCTCGCAGATCCGCTTCACCAAACTCTGACCCGTCTTCCTTCAAGCTGGGATAGCCCTAAGCCGCTTCAATAGGATCAAAATCCGGCACCCAAGCTTTTGCCCGGATTAAGGCATTGATCGCACCGGTTCGAGCAGCAGATTTCTTCAGCTCTTCAACCCGGGCAGGAAGCACCGACAGTTTCATCAGAGTGTCTTGAATCAAAGTGGGCGTCGATTTGTTGTGGGATGCAGTACAGATGATACGCTGTGCACCAGTGTACAGTTGTTCGATCAACGTATAGGCGGCTTTCAATTTCTTCCGCACATCTGACCCCAAGTGACCAATGCGTGTCCCTGAAATATCATAAAGGGTTAACAAACCGGCAGCTCTGTAAGACGGCAGAATCAATTCAGAAGTCAAACTGGCTTACCAAAGATAGCAGTGGTCATGGCATGCACGTGCCGCTTTATGCTGGTCAGTTCATCCGCCACCGGTTTTAGTGCAGCCTCGGCATCCTCTGCTCGTTTGATTAAAGCGGACTTTTCAGTGGCCCAATCCGCCCGCTTCTTCTTGAAGCTCTCCTTAAGCTGTTCCATGGCGCTTAAAGCGCTGGTTAATTCCTCTTTTGCTTTGGAGGTTTCAGCTTGTTGGGATTTCAGATTATCTTGGAGATCGGCGACTTGGCTTTCTTTCGTCTTCAGCTCAGCCTGCATGCAGACAGTTATATGATTCAGCAAAACGGTACAAGGATTGAAGTACCAACCACATAACAAGTTATGCACTTGGCACTTGGGGGCTAATGCATATTCGATCTTCATCTTTCAATTGCTTACAAAGTCCCAAGATCAATACAAGTATTCAACTTGGCACTTGGGGGCTAATGGCTATTTGCTCGTATATATTCTGATGCGGCGATCTCAATTACTTAAAGTCCCGGTTTAACTACGCTAAGTTGAACCGGCCCTTGGGGACTACATCAGCGAATTTCAAAGCATTAAGATTTATATTAGTAAGTCCCGGTTTGAAAGAAGATTACAAACCGGCCCTCGGGGGCTAGGAGCGTCAACAAGAATTGAAATATACAAGCAGGAAAGAGCATATGGAAGTTACCTCATATTTATCTTTCATCATATTAACCAGACCGGCTTCATAGTCACGACTGGTATACAGCCGGTTCAGGTAGCCGGAATGGATATCTTGGGCGTTCAGAGCAGCGTAAGTCGCCAGATCAGCATTCCACTTGCCTTTGCCAAAGGCAGCAAATTCTTCCTTGGCAGAATGTTTGGACAAAGCGACAGGATTGCTTGGCTCTGTATGGCCAATGCCAGTAATGACAACCTCATCATCCTTGGTATCGCCGGTTTGCACTGGGGCTGTTGGCTTGTCAGTAGGCTTTGTTGGACCGGTGGATTTCTCAATCCGGATGGAGCTTGTGGGCTGATTGACAGGACTTGAGGTATCAATAGGTCTCTCTTCAGCAATAAGATCGTCGTCTTGCTGCGGTGGATCATTGGGTATATCCTCAGGAATAGCCGCTTCAAGATCTGGTGTTTTGCCCGGTTCAAGGACGGCATCCTCTTCGGCCGCTTTGTCCAGGCGAGCCTTCTTGCTTGGCCTAGGCTTGGCCCTGAAAGGAATAACAAAATCAAATACAGCATATGTTCCAAGGCGATGTGCTGCAAATATTATGATAAGTATAGCTTACCCAAGCACCGTTTTGAGCGGTGGCAGCTGAGTAGCCGATGACTCGCCAGAGGATGAGTGGGAAGTAACCTGGTAATCGGAGTCAGATGGATTAAGAGGTTGACGAAAGCAGCCCGCTTTAGGACAAGCACTGACAAGCAAATTAGAGACCTCTGAACGGCGTTTCCGAACCGGACTGTTCGGTAAACCGGCGGAGGTAACTACCTGGCCGCTGTGCCGGGTTGTGCGACGAGCTTCGTGCTGTTGGGTCTTCATAAGAAATTTGGGATCCAAATAAGCAAGAGGATGAGAAAATTTAACTTTCCGGTTTGCCTGACGGATTTTTAGTGAAGGCAAAGGTTCTGAATCGGAAGAGAGAATAATTACCTCTGCAGCATCAGCATGGCTGGCTTCGGCATCATCCTGACAAATATCATCATCAATAAGACGCATGAAAAATAAGCCAAGTGAGTCAAGCCCTACCTCAAGGTCCGGATTATCCACATCATCATCAGGGGCCGGATTAGAGGATGCAGTGGTTCTTTTCCTGTGGGCAGTCTTCTTCACAGCTTTAGTCTTTTGCCGGGTTGCTCTTTCCGGTTTGTCTGGTTTTTCTGGTTTCTCCTGCGGCAGTTTCTTGCTCCAAAACGGATCATTGCCCTGGTTACACAGACACTGATATTAAACAATGACCAGATATATCAATAACAGATTCAGCAAAAAGAAAAATCAAACTCTTACAGCTGGCGGTTTGTTGGTGGCACAGAAGGGAAGCAGGCCGGTTTTAGCACAGATGTGTTCCGGTTCATTCAGCATCTTATTCACAGCCTCTGTGATTTCTTCATCGGTGAGCTGGATGTTGGAATGTCGCAGTGGGTCATCAACACTGCCAGTATACTCGCACATCAAACCGGAGCGCTGACTAAGGGGCAGTATGCTCCATGATATCCAACAGCGGGCGAGATCAACCCCTGTTAAACCGTTGGCCATAAAGGCTCTGAGCTTCGACAGTTGAGGAGCATATTTGCTTCTCTCCTGGGCAGTCAACCTTTGCGGAAAGGGGTGTGTATTGCTGAGCCGCTCCGGACGAAAGCCAGGCAAGGGATTTTCACCAGCAGGGGAGGTGTCTTTGCAATAGAACCATGTTTGATTCCACTCTTTGGGGTGGCTGTGCAGTTTGGCGTGAGGGTATGTGACCTCTTTCCTTTTCTGAATCGCCACGCCACCCAACTCCGTATTGGAGCCGTCAGTAAACTCAGTACGGCGGTTTAGATGGAAACAGTCTCTGAACAATTCCACTGTGGGCTCCTCTTGAAAGAACGCCTCACAGAGCACTTGGAAGTGACACATGTTTGTAACAGAGTTGGGGCCAGTATCTTGTGGATGGAGTTGAAAATCGGCTAAAACGTCCCGGTAAAATTTAGAACCGGGCGGCTTAAAGCCCCGGGCTAAGTGATCTACGAAAACGACGACCTCTCCTTCTTGAGGTGTGGGAGGGCATTCTTTGCCAGGAGCCCTCCAATGGATGGTATCTTTGCTGCCTAAGGCGCCGATCAGGACTAAATCGTCCAGTTGAGCCTCTGTGACGCGAGAAGGAACCCAGTTGCACTCATATACTTGCTTGGCCATGATGAAATCTACAAGGTAGATGATCCCGGTTCAAAAATGCATTGATTAAGGTACATTGGTATGTGCAATGTTAAACCGGAGACAGATCTATCTAAACCGGAGTTTTATGAAGCAACAACATCTGGCGGTTCAACAAGGGGACTAATGGTATATACCGGTTTGGCAATTTTTTCTACAAAGTTAAACCGCCTGGTCTAAACATTGAAGCAGATGAGTAAGTTTACAGAAACAGATTTCACAAGACTTCTCTACAGCAACGGATCTGAAGCAAGTTCAGAAAAGAAGGAAAATATTCAAGGTTCAAAAAAGAATAGTACTGAATCAATGGGCAGAGATACATATAGATCTATGGTCTCGAGGCATGAAACTGAAGGCGGATGCTAAAACCTACCGCTACACAGAGCAAGGATTCACAGATGCATCTAGGAGCTATCGTATGAACACGAAACAGGCGATGAACACTAGAAGAACATGAAACCCTAGAACAGATCTGTGTTGAAAAGAACAGAAGACTTACTGGAGATGAGAAAGACGCGGAAGGTTCCCGCGATGCTCTGGTGCGCCCAGGTTGATGCAGCGGCCAAGGTTGATGCAGAGGTTGACGGTGGCGGCGGAACTCCGAAGCTGGGCGACGCGAGGAAGACGAAGCAGAAGGGCACGGAGGGGAAAAAGAAATGACCCTTCGGTCCTATTTATAAGGCAAGGGACAGGAGTCAGGCGCGAAAATTAAGGGACCGTGGGCCTGGAAGTGAAGATGTCGCCTTACTTGTCGCAGACCTATTAAGGTCCTTTATAACAGGTGACGTCACGCCGGTTTACAACGACCAGAGAAGATGACATCACGATGGTTCAACAAACTACAAGAAGATATTGAAGATAAAGATTTTTGCTAAAGGATTGACATGAACATGTTCAAATCAATCTAGGGCCTAATGTTGGGGATATCACTACTGGGCGTAAACCGGCCAGGACAGGCCGGATTAACTTCATCAGTAGTTGAGTATGTTAAAGCCCATGAGGGCAGATGAGGGCTAAAGGCCCATAATCGGTTCAAGGCCTGTAGCCGTAAACCGGCGTTGGTATTTAACTTGTATTGTAAGTTAGGAATAAGTAGAGACCAAACCGGACACATCTATGAGCCGGTATTGGGACTCTATGAACCGACGGGCGTCACCCGTGTATATAAGGGGACGACCCGGCGGTGGTTCAGGGACAACAGACAACAACTCGAGACTTAGGCGAAGCTTATTTGCTCCCTAGTCATCGAAACCCCATCAATTACATCACAACTAGACGTAGGCTTTTACCTTCCTCGAAGGGGCCGAACTAGTATAAACTCTCTTGCGTCCCTGTGTCCGCTTTAACCCCTTCAAGCTACCCGTTGCGATGGCTCCACGACTAAGTCCTTTCTCTAGGACATCTGCCGTGAGAAAACCACGACAAGGGGCTATCTAGTAGCCCCACTGTCAAACTCCTATGGCTAAGTGAAAGTGCTAAAGCATTATAGTCCGGTTGCCTCGCTCGCTCCGCTACCACCTCCTTAATAGGACCAAGACATTGGGTTAAGTGTGAACGCGTGTTTTTTGCGAGCACCTCCACATTATATGCGTGGGGGTTGAAGCCGACAGCTGCAATCTTTCAGGTTATACACATGTATACATAAACGGCCTCCCAGGAGGCATCATATTACTTTCAGGAAAAAGTATAAAAATAGCCTTATAAAAATTTATAAAAGCATTTCGCTTACAATGAGATTACATATCACTCAAACATAATATTTTTTGAGCACTGGGTCTCTATCAAACGAGAACCCTCAAGAACTTCTTCAAAGTAGTGCTCAGCAGCCATTCGACCTATGGACGAGTCCCGCGCTGCAATAGTGGTAGCATCCATCTCCGCCCAGTATGCTTTAACACGGGCAAAGGCCATCCGTGAGCCCTCTATGCACGTCGACCTCTTCATCGCATTAATGCGCGGCACCACATCAAGGAACTGCTGCACCAAGCTGAAATAGCTGTTCGGTTTTGGCCTTTCTGGCCATAGCTGATCCACAACAGACCTCATGGCGAGTCCGGACAACCTATTCAGTTCGGCCCATTCGGCTAATTGGTCATTCAATGAAAGCGGACGCTCGGGAGAATGGAATTGTGTCCAAAACAGCTGGTCCACTTCACGGTCCGTCTAACCCTGGAAGTACTTGGCCGCATCGGCAGTGCTCGCCGCCAAATCCGTATACACATCCTCCGAACTCCACAGCCGATCCAGAGAGGCATACCGTGGATCTCCCAACTTCCTCCGCAACATAAAGGATTTCCTAGCTACAATATCCCCGGCTTCCCGCAGCTCCTCCTTCTTCGCCCTCATAGCAGAGCGGATGTCTTTTCTCGTCGCAGCAGCCTTCTCAAGGTCCGATGCCTTCGCTAGGTTTTCCTTTTCAAGAACCCGGCAATGGTCGGCGGCGGCTTTTAATTCTATGGCCATCTTGGCCATCTTATCTCAGCTCTCGCCATGCGCGGCCTTCTCGGCTTTCAACTCTTCGGCCGCCTTCAAAGCAGCCGCATTACCAAACCTCGCTTGTTCCTTGGCTCGGGCAAGTTCTGCCCGCAAGGCTTCAACAGTGGCAGCTCCATCTGCAGTCACAACATATTAAAGATACTGGCATCATGCTGCTCTTACTATGTGGCGTTTACCAGATAATGACACTTACCCTGTGCCTCGTCAAGCCTTTTGTTAACAAGCTCGATGTCGGCGTCTGCCGCATCCAACTGCTGTTTTAAATGGGCAAACTCGCTAGTCCGGCTAGCCACCGGAGCTTCCATCACCTGCACATCGAGGCAGTATGGTTATTACCTGGGAATATGATCCTCTGTTCATCGTCGTTTCCGACGACAACCAGAGTCTCAGGGGCTACTATCTACACATGGCACACCTAGCATGTGCAGGACTATCATACATTATTTTACGTACCTCAAAGCCTGTCAGTAGACTCATAAAAGCTTCATGCAATCCGCTTTCAGCGGACGAGATTCTCTCCATCACCGTATTCAGCAGCACACGGTGTTCATCTGAGATGGCTGCTCGCCCCACCAACTCCCTTAGAACATCCGACCGCACACCAGACGGTGCCGGACTCTTTTTTCCGCTCTCTTCGGGAGCCGGACACTGGGAGCTTCGGGGGTCAATGGGATTATCTTATGGCCTCACCGGACTCGGAGAGGCCCTCCGCGATGACACTTTGGGGTCGCCCGCTTCTAGAGCGGAGGAGTCCGGAGGAGGCGTTTCGCTCTCCATCATCTCTGGAAGAAGATCCCCCGAAGACGAGCTCATTTGAGAGGGGCTAAGGCCCGAACTGCAAAGATATATGCGGTGGTTATTTTCTCAGAAGAAAAAGATGGCATACCTATACTATTAAAGTATTTCAGGTCACTTACGACTCGCTTGAGAACTGATACCCCCGCGGACTTTGTGCGGCAAAAGCACCCCCAAGGTAGGACCCTCTGTGGGAGACTTCTTCTCCCGTTTGGAAGCTTCGACTTCCGAATCCCCGGGCGCAGTCCTTTTCCTCCTCTGGTCGTCTTCCTTCATGGAGATGCTCGCTCCCTCGGTTAGAATGGGCAGTGTTGGGGGCCCGCGTCCGCCCGTATTATCCTCCCCAGTATCTTCCTTCAAGGGCTCCGGGCAAGGTGCGACCTGGAGCATCTTTTCCAATACCGGATTGTCCAAACCCTTAGGGAGGGGGGCCGAACACCGAATCAACTTCGCCTTTGTTAGCCAGTCCTGGTCAAAAAGCAAACTCTCAGAAATAAATTCATAACAAATGAGAGATAGTATGTTCGGCCGGAAGATTCCTTACCTGTTCGGCAGCACGGTTACTGCTCAGGCCCACGTCCTCGGTGATTTCCGGACACTCTACCTGAGGTCTGAAGAATGACTTGTACACCTCCTCGTGCGTCAGGCCGAGGAAATTTTGAATGACACGCGGTCCCTCAGGATTGAACTCCCACAAGCGAAGGGGCCGACATTTGCAAGGCTAGACTTGACGAACCAGCATAACTTGTATTACCGCAACCAAACTAAAATCTCCATTGAAGAGATCTCGAATGCGGCTTTGCAGTATAGGCATGTCCTTGGCTGGACCCCAGCTCAGACCTCTGCTGATCCATGACATCAGTTGTGGTGGAGGGCCCGAGCGGAAAACAGGGGCGGTCGCCCACTTGGAACTTCTAGGAGCCGTGATGTAGAACTACTCCTGTTGCCACAATTCAGACACCTCTGGAATGGAACCTTTGGGCCATGGATCTCCCGTCATCTTGCATATTGAGGTACCTCCACACGCTGCATGTTGCCCCTCGATCATCTTCAGCCTTACTTCAAAGGTCTTGAGCCACAGGCCAAAGTGAGGGGTAACCCGGAGGAAGGCCTCACACACGACAATAAATGTCGTGATATGAAGAAAGGAGTCCAGAGCTAGATCATGGAAATCTAGCCTGTAATAAAACATCAAACCCCTGACAAAAGGATCCAGAGCAAGGCCTAGACCTTGGAGGAAGTGGGAGATGAACACAACGTTCTCGTTGGGTTCGGGGAGGGGACGGCCTGCCCTCGGGCAGGCAGCCGATGCAAAACCTCGACGGTCAGATATCTGGCCTCCCTGAACTTTTTGATGTCTTCTTCCGTGACGGAGGAAGGCACCCATCGGCCTTGAAGGCTAGATCCGGACATGATTGAAGGTTCGGAGCACCTGACCTGAACTTTGGGTGTTTGAGCTTGAGGTGGGGGAAGGATTCGATTGAGCACGGGAGGGAAAAAATAAAAGCCTTGTCCCTTTATAAAGAGGGTGAATATCAAGCGTCCTCTCCGTGGCCGTTTGGACCTGCCTATAGTCTAGGAGTCCTAGAAGCGGTTGGGTTACCCATGCCCGTATTGATGAGAATCCCGGAATAAGGGGACACGATCTATGCTTCGACGAGACGTGCCAAGGAAACCGCCTCGCATGACACGCTGAGGTGGGACAATAAAACAATTCAAATAAAGGCTTGGCCGTGGTGCGATGTCACACTATGGGATACGTCACCAGATTAGATTTGTGTAAATATTATTCTCTCTATGGCAATATGTGGAAACTTATTTTGCAGAGCCAGACACTATCTTTGTGTTCAAAATCTTCTATGAAGTACTTGGAGGAGGAACCCGCCTTGCAATGCCGAAGACAATCTGCGCGCCGGACTCGTCGTCATTGAAGCCTGGTTCAGGGGCTACTGAGGGAGTCCTGGATTAGGGGGTGTCCGGATGGCCGGACTATACCTTCAGCCGGACTCCTGGACTATGAAGATACAAGATTCAAGACTTCGTCCCGTGTCCGGAAGGGACTTTCCTTGGCGTGGAAGGCAAGCTTGGTGATACGGATATGTAGATATCCTACCATTGTAACTGACTTTGTGTAACCCTAACCCTCTCCAGTGTCTATATAAACCGGAGGGTTTTAGTCCGTAGGGCAACATACAAAACAACAATCATACCATAGGCTAGCTTCTAGGGTTTAACCTCTCCGATCTCATGGTAGATCTACTCTTGTACTACCCATATCATCAATATTAATCAAGCAGGACGTAGGGTTTTAACTCCATCAAGAGGGCCTGAACCTGGGTAAAACTTCGTGTCCCTTGCCTCATGTTACCATCTGGCCTAGACGCATAGTTCGGGACCCCCTACCCGAGATCCGCCGGTTTTGACACCGACAGTGACCCTTGCTTGCATCTACCCATGATTGATCCTTGTTTCTATTGCCATGTTTATCATGTGCCTCATGCTATTGTTGATTCTTGTGTTGGGAGAGTCATGATGTTCCATTGCTATTTACCTAGGACTTCTTGCCAATACAATGATGATACCCTCCTCATATCTTGCTATCATGCTTGTGCTATGTCATGTGAATTATTCATGCCCACTATTTGTACACATGACATGCTTGCCATGATTCCTTCTAGTATGTTGCATCTTCGCACTACTAGCTTGCACTACTTGATCACTATGATTGCCTCGCACATGATGACCAATTTCTCTTTCTATTGTGTTGAGTGCTACTCTATATTCACTACACCCCACGCACATTATGCTTGGATTGTCTTGCACTTGCCCCATGTGTTTAGACATCTCATTATTTTTGGTGTTGTGAATGCTTCATATGCATACCATAGACCATTTCTTGAGCGCCTTATGCATGCTTTCTATGAGTTTGAGGTAGATGCTTATTCTCTCGACACACATATTTGCATCACTACCTCACATTTACATGCTTGTTTCCATGATGTCCTTGATTTCGCTCAATTTATGTGCTTTCATGCCATGTCATAATCCTTTGTTACACCATATGCTATGCGTGATGACAACACTTGTTGGGTGAATCACCTCTCGAATGCTTGGTTTTGCTCTAATGCCAACCACATTTATTTTTCCAAGTGCTAGTTATCTTTGCTCCTTTTGAAGGAATTTCAAGAGGGTGCGACATTGGAGAGTGCCCATTTCAAGTTAGAAGAGGACGAATGCTTGGTAATCGTCAACTTATACATGGCGACATCATCTCTTTCCCATGGTGATATGGTTTATGATCCGAGGTCGGATCTTTCCCAAAGGGGAGGGGATGATGCGAAGCATCCTATGGACATCACCATGTTCACCTTCATTGCACCTCAAGCCCCAAGTGGACCTACCGGACTTAAGGTGAACTAGCTCCTCTTCAAGATTTACATGAATATCCATAGGACTTGGTTGCTACCTCACCATGGATCATTGTGCATCACTAGGTACGAGGACGACCACCACCAAGCAGTTGGGGAGCATCCCGGAGGCCAAGGAGAAGGACCCCAAGGCCACAAGGAGGAAGGAGTGCAACAAGATCAACTCTGCACCTCCCATGCGACCCCGTGCCCACGGGCCTCTAAGACCCCGTGCGCACGGACTACACAGGAAGCTGGCGCTGGAGCACCCCATGCGCACGGGCTTGTACAATGCCCACAGGACCCCCGTGCGCACGGGCCCAACTTACCCCATGCGCACGGGCCCTACAGGGTGGACGACTGTGATTGCTGTTTGGGCCTCCTCTTCATCCACCTCGTCCCTCACCTCCAGCCACCTATATATTCCGTACCTAGACCATTTGTTAGGGATATCAAAGTATATGAGACGATTATGTGAGCTTTGCTCCTTGTACCCACTCCTCTAGGAGATCATGTCCTCCTAAGGGAGAAGATCCACTTGTGGATATCAAGACCCCCACATGTGGGAAGGATCCCCATCATAGGATCATCAAGACCTCTTTCCTCATAGGATTGGGATGAACTAGTATCTTGTATCTTTCCTTTGTTGTTCTTGAATCATTGTGACCTCTTGTATATTCTTGGATCTAGCATATGTGTGATTGGATCTAGTCAATTGAGTGTTTCCTCTTGTTTTCTCTCTTGTGTTCTTCTTGTTCTTGGGGATTCCCCCTCCAATTCGTGAAAGATCCCCACTTAGGGTTCCACCCGACAACACAAAGGCATATCATTAGGATCAGAAGAAACACTCTTAGTAGCAAATAATTTCATAAGTTCATCCAACTTTCCACTTAAAACATTAATTTCTTCTATCGCATGCACTTTTTTATTAGTAGATCTTTCAGTGTGCCATTGAGAATAATTAACCATAATATTATCTAGGAGTTTAGTAGCTTCTCCTAAAGTGATTTGCATAAAAGTGCCTCCCGCGGCCGAATCTAAAAGATTTCTAGAAGCAAAATTCAATCCGGCATAATTTTTTTGTAACCACAAATTCAAACCATGTGTTGGGTAATTATGTATCATTAATTTCATCCTCTCCCAAGCTTGTGCAATATGTTCATGATCAAGTTGCTTAAAATTCATAATATCGTTTCTAAGAGAGATGATCTTAGCGGGAGGAAAATACTTAGAGATAAAAGCATCTTTGCACTTATTCCAAGAATCAATACTATTTTTAGGCAAAGACAAAAACCAAGCTTTAGCACGAACTCTAAGCAAAAAAGGAAATAGCTTCAATTTAACAATATCATTGTCCACATGTTTCTTCTTTTGCATATCACACAAATCAACGAAGCTATTTAGATGGGTAGCGGCATCTTCACTAGGAAGGCCGGAAAACGGATCTTTCATGACAAGATTCAGCAAGGCAGCATTAATTTCACAAGATTCAGCATCGGTAAGAGGAGCAATCGGAGTGCTAATAAAATCATTGTTGTTGGTATTGGTAAAGTCACACAATTTAGTGTTATCTTGAGCCATCATGACAAGCAAGCAATCCAACATACAAGCAAACAAGGAACGGGCAAAAAGGAGGCAAATAGAGGAAGAGGGAGGATAAAGAGAGAGAGAGAGGGCGAATAAAACGGCAAGGGTGAAGTGGGGGAGAGGAAAACGAGAGGCAAATGGCAAATAATGTAATGCGGGAGATAAGGGTTTGTGATGGGTACTTGGTATGTTGACTTTTGCGTAGACCTCCCCGGTAACGGCGCCAGAAATCCTTCTTGCTACCTCTTGAGCACTGCGTTGGTTTTCCCTTGAAGAGGAAAAGGTGATGCAGCAAAGTAGCGTAAGTATATCCCTCAGTTTTTGAGAACCAAGGTATCAATCCAGTAGGAGGCTACGCGTGAGTCCCTCGCACCTACACAAAACAAATAAATCGTCGCAGCCAACGCGATAAGGGGTTGTCAATCCCTACACGGTCACTTACGAGAGTGAGATCTGATAGATATGATAAGATAATATTTTTGGTATTTTTATGATAAAGATGCAAAGTAAAATAAAAGGCAATGAAAATAACTAAGTGTTGGAAGATTAATATGATGGAAGATAGACCCGGGGGCCATAGGTTTCACTAGTGGCTTCTCTCAAGAGTATAAGTATTTTACGGTGGGTGAACAAATTACTGTTGAGCAATTGACAGAATTGAGCATAGTTATGAGAATATCTAGGTATGATCATGTATATAGGCATCACGTCCGAGACAAGTAGACCGACTCCTGCTTGCATCTACTACTATTACTCCACACATCGACCAATATCCAGAATGCATCTAGAGTATTAAGTTCATAAGAACAGAGTAACGCTTTAAGCAAGATGACATGATGTAGAGGGATAAATTCATGCAATACGATAAAAAACCCATCTTGTTATCCTCGATGGCAACAATACAATACGTGCCTTGCTGCCCCTACTGTCACTGGGA
This sequence comes from Triticum aestivum, assembly GCF_018294505.1. Lineage (NCBI taxonomy): Eukaryota > Viridiplantae > Streptophyta > Magnoliopsida > Poales > Poaceae > Triticum > Triticum aestivum. Next base: position 280,228,737 of record NC_057806.1, read on the forward strand.
AAGGACACCACAAGATTGAACCCAAAGCTAAGCACTTCTCCCATTGCAAGAAAGATCAATCTAGTAGGCCAAACCAAACTGATAATTCGAAGAGACTTGCAAAGATAAGCAATCATGCATAAAAGAATTCATAAGATCCAAATATTGTTCATAGATAAACTTGATCATAAACCCACAATTCATCAGTATCAACAAACACACCGCAAAAGAAGATTACATCGAATAGATCTCCACAAGAGAGGGGGAGAACATTGTATTGAGATCCAAAAAGAGAGAAGAAGACATCTAGCTAATAACTATGGACCCAAAGGTCTGAGGTAAACTACTCACACATCATCGGAGAGGCTATGGTGTTGATGTAGAAGCCCTCCGTGATCGATGCCCCCTCCGGTGGAGCTCCGGAACAGGCCTCAAGATGGGATCTCGTGGATACAGAAAGTTATGATGGTGGAATTAGGGTTTTGGCTCCGTCTATGACCGTTTGGGGGTACGTAGGTATATATAGGAGGAAGGAGTACGTCGGTGGAGCAACAGGGGGCCCACGATGGTGGAGGGCGCGCCTGGGGGGTAGGTGTGCCCCCCTACATCGTGGCTTCCCTGTTGGTTGCTTGACGTAGGGTCCAAGTCTCCTGGATCATGTTCGTTCCGAAAATCACGTTCCCGAAGGTTTCATTCCGTTTGGACTCCGTTTGATATTCTTTTTCTGCGAAACTCTGAAATAGGCAAAAAAACAACAATTCTGGGTTGGGCCTCCGATTAATATGTTAGTCCCAAAAATAATATAAAAGTGAATAATAAAGCCCCATAATGTCCAAAACAGAAGATAATACAGCATGGAGCAATAAAAGATTATAGATACATTGGAGACGTATCACTCTACTCCGACTACTTCGCCGACGCTCCACAGCACGACGACAAAACATTTCGGCGCCGTTATCGGATGAGCCGAAAGCTTTTCCTTAGGATTATGAATTCCATCCGGGAGTTCGATAGCTACTTCAAGTGCAAGAAGGATTGTACCGGCAAACTTGGATTCACCTTGATCTATAAGTGAACGACAGTGATGAGGATGCTTGCATAGTGATTCGGTCGACGACTATGGGTGCATGGCCGAGTCCACCACCATTGAGTGTTTCTACAAGTTCTGTCGGGCAGTCGTGGCAGTGTTTGGACCGCAAGACTTGCGAACACCCAATGCGGAAGACACTGCTCGGATCCTAGCACAGAATGCAGCAAGAGCATTTCCTGGGATGCTTGGAAGCATCGACTGCATGCATTGGAAATGGAAGAACTACCCATTTGCTTGGTAGGGGATGTACAAAGGCGCCAAAGGTGGTTGCAGTGTGGTACTTGAGGCGGTGGCCACATAGGACCTCTGGATTTGGCACTCCTTCTTTGGTATGACAGGAACTCACAATGACATCAACGTTCTGCAGTGCTCCCCTGTCTTTGCCAAGATTGTTGAAGGTCATTCTCCTCCGGTGAACTTCGAGGTCAATGGGCGACACTACAACAAGGGGTACTACCTAGCTGATGGCATCTATCCAAGATGGTCTACATTTGTTGAGACTATCTCAAACATTGTGCCAGGAGGCAAGAAGTCCTACTTTGCCAAGGTGCAGGAGGCTTGCAGGAAGGATGTCGAGCGGGCTTTTGGTGTGCTCCAATCTCGATTTGCTATTGTCCGCTACCTGCTTAGACCTGGTCAAAATATCAAATGTGGGAGATCATGACTTGCTGTGTCATCTTGCACAACATGATCATTGAGAGCGAGCAGGAAGAGCCAGTGTTTGACACTAAACCATACTATAGGCAGGGTCCTCTAGCCGAAGTTGATCACCAGCTACTGGCAACCTGGACTGCCTACCTCAGTATGCTTCAGGAAATCCAAGACCCATAGGTGCATCATCAACTGCAGCAGGATCTGGTGGAGCACCTATGGAGGCTCAAGGGCGACGCCGTGCTCGAGTGTGATGAAATATGAGTTTTTATTTGTTGAACTATATAATTTGTATCGAACTATTTGTTGTTGCACTATTTTGTTGAACTATTTGATTTTATATGATGAACTATGTGATAAAAGAATATTTATGTTCATAATTGAATGCCAAGCCATGACGAACCACGCCGAATATGGGCCCATTCTCGCCCATATGGGGCCTTTATTCGCCGAAAATGGGCCAAAAACTGGGCCAATCTTGGCGCCTGGGGGCGGCGACTGGATGCCCAACCGCCCCCAGCGCCGATTGTATCGCTGGCTCGCCCCCAGGGGGCGATTTTAATGCCTCCTGGGTGTGCCAACGGTTAGAGATGCTCGAAAGACCGCTATCCATCATGCGCCTCGAGGTATTAAGTTTATACAAGTAGAGTATTGTAATAAGCAAGATGATCTAATGTGGAAACTATCATTCAAGTGTATTAAGTTTATACAAGTAGAGTTTTCTTATTACAATACAAGTAGAGCATTGTAATAAGCAAGAAAACTATCATTCAAGTGTGATAAGGGAACCATCGTTTTATCCTTAGTAGTAACAATACAATACTTGGCGTGTCCCATATTGTCACCGGGATATAGATTACCGCAAGATTAAACCCACTATCATAGACAACCCCCTCTAAAGAACTACCCATCAAACTCGACCAAAGCTGACAAATAGATCAGAGAACATATATAAATACTTAATTATGCACCAAAGAACTCATAATAAATTCAATATAATTCAATGAACAATCTGATCATAAAGTGACAATTCATCATATCTCAACAAACATAACACGGATTACATCATATGGATCCCAGTAATGTGAGGTAGCTCATGGGACTTTGCATTTAATCACAAGGAGAGAGGATGTCTTCTAACTACTTCTATGGACCCATGGTCCTAAGGAAACTACTCACACATGGTCATGGTGGCAGCAAGGTTGATGAAGATGGATCGGTGATGGATTCCCCCTCGAGGAGGGTGTCAGAACAAGTTTCCAGAATGGATCGCCCCGGAATAGGAACTTACGGCGGCAGAAAAAATCGTGAAAACATGGTGTCAATGGTTTTAGGAAAATATAAGAATTTATTGGCAAATATGGGCATAAGGCGGTGCCTAGGGGCTCCAGACGGCCCCACCAGGCACTCCCTGGCTCAGTGGCTTGGCTGTCTGGAGGCCCTGAGTGGCCTCCCGCCTCCCTGTGGTTCTTTCTAGAACCTTCTCCTTCTGAAGAAATCATCAAAAATCCCCACAATATTTTAAGGTCCATATATATCGATTTCTAGTAAAACTAAAAACATACAGAAACGACAAGTGGCTCTTGGAACTGAACTAATAGGATAGGTTAGTCCAAAATAATAATTTAAATTGCTATAAGAAGTATCCGAAAGTGGCATTATAATAGCATGAAACAATAGAAAATTATAGATACATTTGAGACATATCACCTCCCACTGTTGGTGGTGCTTCTCCCAATTTGTGACATTCTTGAAGTTTTTCTAATTCATCCTAGATGTGGATGTAGCATGACTATCGTTTACTAGAATGGGTGTTCACCTATGGAGATTCATACTTGACTCCGCATAGGCTGACGAGGTTTGCTGCCTTACTCCCATTTCTTTGTGACATGGTGTGCGAGATGCCACTCAACCACATAAAAGCATATAATGGGGCACCGCACCCGCTAAAGTTGTTGCTCATGGTGGCACAGCACGTTCAAAGGGAATTATCCCATGACCATGTATGACCTCCAATTGACCTACATCACATCATGTTACTTATGCACAAAGTATTTGACAACAAAGAGGGCAATTATTCATGAACAATTACCTGATGGTGAGTCGATGTATAATTCGCTTGGGTAGCAGGAAGGCGACATGCTTATCTTGTGTCGCGCTCATTTATGTAGGACTTGTATCAACCCATCGAGCATGCCGTGGAAACTTTCACACTAGCCCATGTGTACGTGACAGTGGGGAAGTGCTCGTGGTACTCATTATAAGATCACTACCATTGTTACCCTAGAGCCACTGTGTCTGCATGATCAACAAGGATACATCCCCACAACCAAACCTGTAGGGATCACACAAAATCACCAATGCGAGAGGTCAACTTCTGCCTCTAACATGCCTCGTCCATCTACACCTTCAACAACATGTTAAAACATGATACACAATCATTAAGTTCATACCATTGCTACCTATTGAGCATGCGTTGGTTTTCCCTTGAAGAGGAAAGGGTGATGCAGCAAAGTAGCATAAGTATTTGCCTCAGTTTTTGAGAACTAAGGTATCAATTCAGTAGGAGACTACACGCAAGTCCCCTAGTACCTGCACAAACAAACAAGAACCTCGCAACCAATGCGATAAAGGGGTTGTCAATCCCTTCACGGTCACTTACGAGAGTGAGATCTGATAGAGATAATAAGATAAATATTTTTGGTATTTTATGATATAGAATGGAAAATAAAGATTGCAAAATAAATAGTAAACTAGAATTGTAGATTGGAAACTTATATGATGTAAAGTAGACCCGGGGGCCATAGGTTTCACTAGTGGCTTCTCTCAAGATATCATGTATTACGGTGGGTGAACAAATTACTGCCGAGCAATTGATAGAAAAGCGCATATTTATGATGATATCTAAGGCAATGATCATGAATATAGGTATCATGTCTGTGACAAGTAGACCGAGACAATGCTGCATCTACTACTATTACTCCACACATCGACCGCTATCCAGCATGCATGTAGAGTATTAAGTTCATAAGAATGGAGTAATGCATTAGGCAAGATGACATGATGTAGAGAGATAAACTCAAGCAATATGATATAAACCCCATCTTTTTATCCTCGATGGCAACAATACAATACGTGTCATTTCCCTTTCTGTCACTAGGATCAGGCACCGCAAGATTGAACCCAAAGCTAAGCACTTCTCCCATTGCAAGAAAGGTCAATCTAGTAGGCCAAACAAAACTGATAATTCGAAGAGACTTGCAAAGATATCAAACCATGCATATAAGAATTCAGAGAAGAATCAAATAACATTCATAGATAATCAAGTTCATAAACCCACAATTCATCGGATCTCGGCAAACATACCGCAAAAAGAGTTACATCGAATAGATATCCAAGAAGATCAAGAAGAACTTTGTATTGAGATCCAAAGAGAGAGAAGAAGCCATCTAGCTAATAACTATGGAACTGACGGTTTGTGGTAAACTACTCACACATCATCGGAGAGGCTATGGTGTTGATGTAGAAGCACTCCATGATTGAATCCCCCTCCGGCAGATCGCCAGAAAAGGCCCCAAGATGGGATCTCACGGGTACAGAAGGTTGCGGCGGTGGAAAAGGTGTTTCGTGGCTCTCCCCGAAGGTTTCAAGGTATCAGAGTATATATAGGCGAAAGAAGTAGGTCGGTGGAGCTACGAGGGGCCCACAAGGGTGGGGGCGCGCCTGGCCCCCCTGGGCACGCCCTCCTACCTCGTGCCCGCCTCGGTGCTTCCTTGACGTTCACTCCAAGTCTCCTGGATCATGTTTGTTCCAAAAAAAATCCTCGCAAAGGTTTCATTCTGTTTGGATTCCGTTTGATATTCCTTTTCTACTAAACACTAAAATAGGAAAAAGAAATAGCAATTTGCACTGGGCTTTCGGTTAATAGGTTAGTCCCAAAAATAATATAAAAAGGTATATTAAAGCCCATTAAACATCCAAAACAGATAATATAATAGCATGGAACAATAAAAAAATTATAGATACGTTGGAGACGTATCAAGCATCCCCAAGCTTAATTCCTGCTCGTCCTCGAGTAGGTAAATGATAAAAAGAGAATTTTTGATGTGGAATGCTTCCTAACATAATTTTCAATGTAATTCTCTTTATTGTGGCATGAGTGTTCAGATCCAAAAAATTCAAGATAAAAGTTTAATATTGACATAAAAATAATAATACTTCAAGCATGCTAACCAAGCAATTATGTCTTATCAAAATAACATAGCCAAAGAAAGCTTATCCCTACAAAATCATATAGTTTGGCCATACTTCATTTTCGTCACACAGAATGCTCCCCTCATGCATAACCCCGATGACAAGCCAAGCAATTGGTCCATACTTTTTAACGCACTTCAACCTTTTCAACCCTTACGCAATACATGAGCGCAAGCCATGGATTTAGCACTACAGGTGGAATAGTATATGATGATGGGGGTTATGTGAAAAGACAAAAAAGGAGAAAGTCTCACATTGACGCGGCTAATCAACAGGCTATGGAGATGCCCATCAATTGATGTCAATGCGAGGAGTAGGGATTGCCATGCAATGGATGCACTAGAGCTATAAGTGTATGAAAGCTCATCTAAAGAAACTAACTGGGTGTGCATCCAACTCGCTTGCTCACGAAGACCTAGGGCATTTTGAGGAAGCCCGTCATTGGAATATACAAGCCAAGTTCTATAATGAAAGATTCCCACTAGTATATGAAAGTGACAACATAGGATACTCTCTATCATGAAGATCATGGTGCTACTTTGAAGCACAAGTGTGGTAAAAGGATAGTAGCATTGCCCCTTCTCTCTTTTTCTCTCATTTTTTTGTTTTTTTTTTGTTTTTTGGGCCTTCACTTTTTTTATGGCCTCTTTTTTCTCTTTTTTTATTTTTCGTCTGGAGTCTCATCCCGACTTGTGGGGGAATCATAGTCTCCATCATCCTTTCCTCACATGGGACAATGCTCTAATAATGATGATCATCACACTTTTATTTACTTACAACTCGATACTTAGAACAAAATATGACTCTATATGAATGCCCCCCGCGGTGTATCGGGATATGAATCAAGAGTGACATGTATGAAAGAATTATGATCGGTATCTTCGCCACATATACGATGTCAACTACATGATCATGCAAAGCAATATGACAATGATGAAGCATGTCATAATAAATGGAACAGTGGAAAGTTGCAAGGCAATATATCTCGGAATGGCTATGGAAATGCCATAATAGGTATGTATGGTGGCTGTTTTGAGGAAGGTATATGGTGGGTGTATGATATCGGGGAAAGGTGCGCGGTATTATAGAGGCTAGCAATGGTGGAATGGTGAGAGTGCGTATAATCCATGGACTCAACATTAGTCATAAAGAACTCACATACTTATTGCAAAAATCTATTAGTTATCGAAACAAAGTACTACACGCATGCTCCTAGGGGGATAGATTGGTAGGAAAAGACCATCGCTCGTCCCCGACCGCCACTCATAAGGAAGACGATCAATAAATAAATCATGCTCCGACTTCATCACATAACGGTTCACCATACGTGCATGCTATGGGTGAGGGAGTCCTGGATTAGGGGGTCTCCGGACAGCCGGACTATACCCTTTGGCCAGACTGTTGGACTATGAAGATACAAGATTGAAGACTTCGTCCCGTGTCCGGATGGGACTCTCCTTGGCGTGGAAGGCAAGCTAGGCAATACGGATATGTAGATCTCCTCCCTTGTAACCGACTCTGTGTAACCCTAGCCCCCTCCGGTGTCTATATAAACCGGAGGGTTTAGTCCGTAGGACAACATACATTCATACCATAGGCTAGCTTCTAGGGTTTAGCCTCTAAGATCTCGTGGTAGATCAACTCTTGTAATACTCATATCATCAAGAACCATAGGCGAAAGAAGTAGGTCGGTGGAGCTACGAGGGGCCCACAAGGGTGGGGGCGCGCCTGGCCCCCTTGGGCACGCCCTCCTACCTCGTGCCCGCCTCGCTGGTTCCTTGACGTTCACTCCAAGTCTCCTGGATCACATTTGTTCCAAAAAAATCCTTGCAAAGGTTTCATTCTGTTTGGATTCCGTTTGATATTCCTTTTCTGCTAAACACTAAAATAGGCAAAAAATAGCAATTTGCACTGGGGTTTCGGTTAATAGGTTAGTCCCAAAAATAATATAAAAAGGTATATTAAAGCCCATTAAACATCCAAAACAGATAATATAATAGCATGGAACAATAAAAAAAACAGATACGTTGGAGACGTATCAAGCATCCCCAAGCTTAATTCCTGCTCGTCCTCGAGTAGGTAAATGATAAAAAGAGAATTTTTGATGTGGAATGCTTCCTAACATAATTTTCAATGTAATTCTCTTTATTGTGGCATGAATGTTCAGATCCAAAAAATTCAAGATAAAAGTTTAATATTGACATAAAAATAGTAATACTTCAAGCATGCTAACCAAGAAATTATGTCTTATCAAAATAACATAGCCAAAGAAAGCTTATCCCTACAAATCATATAGTTTGGCCATGCTTCATTTTCGTCACACAGAATGCTCCCCTCATGCATAACCCCGATGACAAGCCAAGCAATTGGTCCATACTTTTTAATGCACTTCAACCTTTTCAACCCTTACGCAATACATGAGCGCAAGCCATGGATTTAGCACTACAGGTGGAATAGTATATGATGATGGGGGTTATGTGAAAAGACAAAAAAGGAGAAAGTCTCACATTGACGCGGCTAATCAACGGGCTATGGAGATGCCCATCAATTGATGTCAATGCGAGGAGTAGGGATTGCCATGCAATGGATGCACTAGAGCTATAAGTGTATGAAAGCTCATCTAAAGAAACTAAGTGGGTGTGCATCCAACTTGCTTGCTCACGAAGACCTAGGGCATTTTGAGGAAGCCCATCATTGGAATATACAAGCCAAGTTCTTTAAAGAAAAATTCCACTAGTATATGAAAGTGACAAAATAAGAAACTCTCTACCATGAAGATCATGGTGCTATTTAGAAGCACAAGTGTGGAAAAAGGATAGTAACATTGCCCCTTCTCTCTTTTTCTCTCATTTTTTTGGGCTTCTTTGGCCTCTCTTTTTTTATTTGGCTTCTTTGGCCTCTTCTTTTTCTTTCCTCACACGGGACAATGCTCTAATAATGATGATCATCACACTTTTATTTACTCATAACTCAATGTTACAACTTGATACTAGAAAAAAATATGACTCTATGTGAATGCCTCCGGCGGTGTACCGGGATATGCGATGAATCAAGAGCGACATTTATGAAAGATTATGAAAGTGGCTCTGCCACAAATACGATGTCAACTACATGATCATGCAAAGTAGTATGACAATGATGGAGCGTGTCATAATACATGGAACGGTGGAAAGTTGCATGGCAATATATCTTGGAATGACTATGGAAATGCCATAATAGGTAGGTATGGTGGCTGTTTTGAGGAAGATATAAGGAGGCTTATGTGTGATAGAGTGTATCGTATCACGGGGTTTGGATGCACCGGTGAAGTTTGCACCAACTCTCAAGGTGAGAAAGGGCAATGCACGGTACTGTAGAGGCTAGCAAATTGCGGAAAGGTAAGAGTGCGTATGATCCATGGACTCACATTAGTCATAAAGAACTCACATACTTATTGCAAAAGTTTATTAGCCCTCGAAGCAAAGTACTACTACGCATGCCCCTAGAGGGATAGATTGGTAGGAAAATACCTTCGCTCGTCCCCGACCGCCACTCATAAGGAAAGCACTCAAAGATGGAGTGTGTCATAATAAACGGAATGATGGAAAGTTGCATGGCAACATATCTCGGAATGGCTATGGAAATGCCATAATAGGTAGGTATGTTGGCTGTTTTGAGGAAGATATAAGGAGTCTTATGTGTGATAGAGCATATCGTATCATGAGGTTTGGATGCACCGGCTAAATTTGCACCAACTCTCAATGCGAGAAAGGGCAATGCACGGTACCGAAGAGGCTAGCAATGATGGAAAGGTGAGAGTGCGTATAATCCATGAACTCAACATTAGTCATAAAGAACTCACATACTTATTGCAAAAGTTTATTAGACCTCAAAGCAAAGTACTACTACGCATGCCCGTAGAGGGATAGATTGGTAGGAAAAGACCATCGCTCGTCCCCGACCGCCACTCATAAGGAAAGCACTCAAAGAACACCCCATGCTTCAAATTTGTCACACAACGTTTACCATACGTGCAGGCTACGGGACTTGCCAACTTTCACACAAGTATTTCTCAATTTCACAATTACCCAACTAGCATGACTCTAACATTACCACCTTTATATCTCAAAATATCTATCAAGAATCATACTATTCAATGCACTCTATATGAAAGTTTTTATCATACCCATCTTGAATGCCTATCATATTAGGACTAGTTTTATAGCCAAAGCAAATTACCATGCTGTTCTAAAAGACTCTCCAAATAATATAAGTGAAGCATGAGATATCAATAATTTCTACAAAATAAAACCACCACCATGCTTTAAAAAAATATAAGTGAATCACTTAGAGCAAAATTGTCTAGCTCAAAAAATATAAGTGAAGCACATAGAGTATTCTAATAAATTCCGATTCATGTGTGTCTCTCCAAAAAGGTGTGTACAGCAAGGATGATTGTGGTAAACTAAAAAGCAAAGACTCAAATCATACAAGACGCTCCAAGCAAAACACATATCATGTGGTGAATAAAAATATAGCCTCACGTAAAGTTACCGATAGACGAAGACGAAAGAGGGGATGCCTTCCGGGGCATCCCCAAGCTTAGGCTTTTTGTTGTCCTTGGATTTTACCTTGGGGTGCCTTGGGCATCCCAAGATTAGGCTCTTGCCACTCCTTGTTCCAAAATCCATCAAATCTTTACCCAAAAACATGAAAACTTCACAACACAAAACTCAACAGAAAATCTCATGAGCTCCGTTAGTATAAGAAAACAAATCACCACTTAAGGTACTGTAATGAACTCATTATTTATTTATATTTGTGTTAAACCTACTGTATTTCAACTTCTCTATGGTTCATACCCCCCGATACTAGCCATAGATTCATCAAAATAAGCAAACAACACACGAAAAACAGAATCTGTCAAAAACAGAACAGTCTGTAGTAATCTGTAGGTTTCAAATACTTCTGTAACTCTAAAAATTCTACCAAATTAGGAAGACCTAAATAATTTGTATATTGGTCTACTGCAGTTGGAATCAGTATTTTATAGCTCTCTGGTTAAAAATGAAAATTATTCTTGTGAGCGCATACTTTCTGTTTTTTAGCAAGATCAAATAACAATCATCCAAGAAGATCCTAAAGGCTTTACTTGGCACAAACACTAATTAAAACATAAAAAAATCAATCATAACAGAGGCTAGATGATTTATTTATTACTAAACAGGAACAAAAATCAAGGAACAAAAATAAAATTGGGTTGCCTCCCAACAAGCGCTATTGTTTAATGCCCCTAGCTAGGCATAAAAACAAGAATAGATCTAGGTATTGCCATCTTTGGTATGCAATCCATAAGTGGCTATCATAATAGATTCATAAGGTAATTTAATTTTCTTCCTAGGAAAGCGTTCCATGCCTTTCCTTAATGTAAATTGGAATCTAATATTTCCTTCTTTCATATCAATGATTGCACCAATCGTTTTAAGGAAAGGTCTACCAAGAATAATAGGACAAGTAGGATTGCAATCTATATCAAGAACAATAAAATCTACGGGCACATAATTCCTATTTGCAACAATAAGAACATCATTAATTCTTCCCATATGTTTCTTAATGGTGGAATCCACAAGATGCAAATTTAAAGAACAATCATCAAATTCACAGAAACCTAGCACATCACACAGAGTTTTTGAAATCGTGGAAACACTAGCACCTAAATCACATAAAGCATAGCATTCATGATCTTCAATCTTAATTTTAATAGTAGGTGATGTCTACTACACAACCTTCTTCTTGTAGACGTTGTTAGGCCTCCAAGTGCAGATGTTTGTAGGACAGTAGCAAATTTCCCTCAAGTGGATGACCTAAGGTTTATCAATCCGTAGGAGGCGTAGGATGAAGATGGTCTCTCTCAAGCAACCCTGCAACCAAATAACAAGGAGTCTCTTGTGTCCCCAACACACCCAATACAATGGTAAATTGTATAGGTGCACTAGTTCGGCGAAGAGATGATGATACAAGTGGTATATGGATGGTAGATAAAGGTTTTTGTAATCTGAAAATATAAAAACAGCAAGGTAACTAATGATAAAAGTGAGCGTAAATGGTATTGCAATGCTAGGAAACAAGGCCCAGGGTTCATACTTTCACTAGTGCAAGTTCTCTCAACAATAATAACATAATTGGATCACATAACTATCCCTCAACATGCAACAAAGAGTCACTCCAAAGTCACTAATAGCGGAGAACAAACGAAGAGATTATGGTAGGGTACAAAACCACCTCAAAGTTATTCTTTCCAATCAATCTGTTGGGCTATTCCTATAAGTGTCACAAACAGCCCTAGAGTTCGTACTATAATAACATCTTAAGACACAAATCAACAAAAACCCTAATGTGTAACACCCTGGATGTAATTTACCTTATATGTACTCCAACTCTTGCCGTTTCCGACGCTAAGTTATTTTATTTCCTTGGGTTTGGGTTTTTTGTCTTCGTGTGTTGTTGCCGTTGTCATGCATCTCATATCATGTCATCATGTGCATTGCATTTGCATATGTGTTCGTCTCATGCATCCGAGCATTTTCCCCGTTGTCCGTTTTGCATTCCGGCGCTCCTATCTCCTCCGGTGGTCCTTTCTACCTCTTTTCGTGTGTGGGGGTTAAACATTTCTGGATTGGACCGAGACTTGCCAAGCGACCTTGGTTTACTACCGGTAGACCACCTGTCAAGTTTCGTACCATTTGGACTTCGTTTGATACTCCAACGGTTAACCGAGGGACCGAGAAGGCCTCGTGTGTGTTGCAGCCCAACACCCTTCCAATTTGGCCCAAAACCCACCAAAACCCTCTCCATCATCTAGAGCGTTCGATCACGATCGCGTGGCCGAAAACCGCACCTCATTTGGACTCTCCTAGCTCCTCCTATGTATAAATAGACATCTCCCCCGAAAATCCCGGGTCTTCTCCCCCCGAAACCCTAAAATCCGCACTCCATCGACCGGACATGTCCGCTTCCGGCCAGACGAAGCCGCCGCCGCCGTCCGCCCCAACCAGCGCCTGACACCTATCCCGCGGGCGCCCACTCCACTGCCAGGCCCGCGCGCCCCTGCGTCCGGCCCTCCCGGCCCAGATCCGCCGCACCCGTGCCAGCCTCTCCTCCGCGCCACCCCGCGCCAGCCTCTCCGCCGCGCCGCCGCACGCCATCGTCCTCGCGAGCACTGCCCCGCCAACCGCGCCAGGAGCCGCCGCTTCCTCCAACTCCCGCCGCCTCGACCGGATCCCGCCATGCCGGCACCGCACCATGCCGCCCCGGCGAGCTCCCTCCTCCGGCTGGCGTGCCTCGCCAAGTCCGGCGACCTCTCCTCCCCGGTGAACAGGAACTCCGGCCGACGATCCTCGAAGTGCGTGCGCACCCAGATCTGGATCCGCTACTACAGTGAAACCCTAGGGGTTGACCCTGTTTTCCCCTAAGTCTGCCTATTTTTTGCATTGTTCATCATGTCGTAACTCCGCATCCGTAACTCCATTTTGCGCATGTAGCATATCAAAATGTTCATCTCAGAGAGTACATCATTTCATCTCATTGCATAATTTTCATTTGAGCTCATCTTGATGCCCGAAATGCTGTTGGAAGAGATCTATTTGAGATAATTGTCAGATCTGCTGCATCAAATAGCTATTTGTCATTTTTGCCATGATTAATGTGTGCATGATATGCTCCTGAGTTCTACATGAGTTTTGTTATATGCCATGACATCTTTACAGGGGTGCTTACCATGTATTTGTGTGATGTGTGTGGTGACTAGCACAAGCCTGCAAAGTAGTGCATTCGTTAATGCTGATTTCAGGGACTTAGAATTTCTCTAAGTCCTTGATCTGATTTTATCAATATGCCATATGTTCATATTGTTTCCTAGTGATCCGTGCCTCTTTTGAGGATGATCAGTAAGGTGGATTTGTTAATATTGTGGTGCTCTATCCATCCATGTCCTTGTTTGCAATTATGGAGCACCCTAGCTTGAGTCAATCGAGCTCTACTTTTGTATTTCGTGAATCCTGGCAGATTGTTTACTTGTTAGCGATTTTGCTGAGGATGTTGTTGTTGATCCGTGCATGATATGTTGTTGTTCTTGCCATGTCTAGCTTCTATAATATGTATTATTGATGGGTGTATGCTTAGTTTGTCATGCCTTGCTCTGTAGTGAGTGCATCGAGCTCGTAAACATGCCTACTTGTTAACAGATTTGCATGCTCCAGTTTTTCTCTAAGTCTGTAACCTGATTATGTTTTTGCCATGTTCACATGCTTGCAATTGTATTTTCTGATCCCTTTTGGCTCAAGGTCACTAACGGACTTTTGTTAAGTGCTTTGAGTAGCTTCATGTCATGCCTTGCTTTGCCATGTTAAGTTCCTGTAGCATATAGTTTTCATGCTCCAAAGTGTGCTACCTGATGTGAAATTCCAGACTTGTGTTAATTTCACTAAGTCTGAAACCTGTTACCATTTGCATTTTTGCCATGCTTGTTTGAACCTGTTAATGGATGAATTGGCCGTATCTCAGTGTTCATATTTTGTCAAGCATCATGAGTGGATCCCTGCCATGTATTGTGTTGCCATGTTTGAGTCCTGTAGCATAATCATCTTGATGCATTTAGATGGCTACTTGCTGTTTATCGCAGACGGGTGCCATATTTGTTTTGCTTGCCATTTCCAAACCGTGCATCCGATTCCGGTGTTCTTTATATCGATTTCAACCAAAATCACCTCACCTTTCCAGTGGTACTCTTGGATTTCCAAGTTGAGGTCAGGTTCAATCATTCTTTGTCAAATCTTGCATATGCATCACATATCGCATCTCGCATAGCATACCATGTTTGCATCATGTTGCTCGAGCTTTGCACGTGGTTGATTGTGTTCCTTTTGCTTGTTTGTCTTGTTTGGGTACAGCCGGGAGACGAGTTCGCTAACAAGGAGCCTGTTGAGTTTGCTTACGAGGATCAAGTCAACTCTGACAACTTTGCAGGCAAGATGATCGTACCCTTGAAATCACTTCTATCTTTGCTTGCTAGATGTTCGCTCTTTTGCTATGCCTATGCTACGATACCTACCACTTGCTTATCATGCCTCCCAAATTGCCATGTCAAACCTCTAACCCACCATGTCCTAGCAAACCGTTGATTGGCTATGTTACCACTTTGCTCAGCCCCTCTTATAGCGTTGCTAGTTGCAGGTGAAGATTGGAGATCGTTTCCTTGTTGGAACATTGTTTTACTGTTGGGATATCATTATATTATCTTGTTATCTTAATGCATCTATATACTTGGTAAAGGGTGGAAGGCTCGGCCTTTTGCCTAGTGTTTTGTTCCACTCTTGCCGCCTTAGTTTCCGTCATATCGGTGTTATGTTCCCGGATTTTGCGTTCCTTACGTGGTTGGGTGATAATGGGAACCCCTTGATAGTTCGCCTTGAATAAAACTCCTCCAGCAATGCCCCACCTCGGTTTTACCATTTGCCACCTAGCCTCGTTTTCCCTTGGGTTTTCGGAGCCTGAGGGTCATCTTATTTAAACCCCCCTGGGTCAGTGCTCCTCTGAGTGTTGGTCCGACTGAGCTGCCTGCGGGGCCACCTCGGGGAAACTTGAGGGTTGGTTTTACTCGTAGCTAGTCTCATCTGAGTATGCCCTGAGAATGAGATATGTGCAGCTCCTATCGGGATTTGTCAGCACATTCGGGCGGTGTTGCTGGACTTGTTTTACCATTGTCGAAGTTGTCTTGTAGAACCAGGATGCCGAGTCTGATCGAAATGTCTCGGGAGAAGCTTTATCCTTCATTGACCGTGAGAGCTTGTGATGGGCTAAGTTGGGACTCCCCTGCAGGGATTTGAACTTTCGAAAGCCGTGCCCGCGGTTATGGGCAGATGGGAATTTGTTAATGTCCGATTGTAGATAACTTGAACCTTAACTTAATTAAAATGAATCAACTGCGTGTGTAACCGTGATGGTCTCTTCTCGGCGGAGTCCGGGAAGTGAACACGGTGTTGGAGTAATGTTTGCCGTAGGTTGTTCTTTAGTTCTTCATTCGTGCTTTGCCTTCTCTTCTCACTCTCTTTTGCGAATAGGTTAGCCACCATATATGCTAGTCGCTTGCTGCAGCTCCACATATTACCTTGCCTTACCTATAAGCTTAAATAGTCTTGATCGCGAGGGTGCGAGATTGCTGAGTTCCCGTGGCTCACAGATTACTTCCAAACCAGATGCAGGGACCGATGATTCCGTTCCAGATGATGCGCTTGAGCTCAAGTGGGAGTTCGACGAAGACTCACGCCGTTACTATGTGTCTTTCCCTGATGATCAGTAGTGGTGCCTAGTTGGGGCGATCGGGACCGTGTCGCATGTTGGGGTTGATCTTTTATTTTGGTACCGTAGTCGGACCATGAGTGTATTGGATGATTGTAATGCTATTCATGTATTTGTGTGACGTGGTGAGTGTAAGCCAACTATGTACATTTTTCCCCTATTATCTATTTACATGGGTTGTTGTGAAGATTACCTTACTTGCGACATTGCTTTCAATGCGGTTATGCCTCTAAGTCGTGCTTCGACACGTAGGAGATATAGCCGCATCGAGGGCGTTACATAATGTCACCTAGATACTCCAATGCCACCTCAAGTATACATGGGTATGATTATACGATATGCATCACACAATCTCAGATTCATCTATTCAACCAACGCATAGAACCTCAAAGAGTGCCCCAAAGTTTCTACTGGAGAATCAGGACGAAAACGTGTGCCAACCCCTATGCATAGGTTCATGGGCGGAACCCACAAGTTGATCACCAAAACATACATCAAGTGAATCACGTGATATCCCATAGTCACCACAGATACGCACGGCAAGACATACATCAAGTGTTCTCAAATCTTTAAAGACTCAATCCGATAAGATAACTTCAAAGGGGAAACTCAATCCATTACAAGAGAGTAGAGGGGGGAGAAAACATGATAAGATCCAACTACAATAGCAAAGCTCGCGATACATCAAGATCGTATCACCTCAAGAACACGAGAGAGAGAGAGATCAAACACATAGCTACCGGTACATACCCTCAGCCTCGAGGCAGAACTACTCCCTCCTCGTCATGGAGAGCACCGGGATGATGAAGATGGACACCGGAGAGGGATTCCCCCTCCGACAGGGTGCCGGAACGGGTCTAGATTGGCTTTCGGTGGCTACGGCGGCTTCTGGCGGCGGAACTCCCAATCTATTGTGCTCCCCAATGTTTTTAGGGTATATGGAGATATATAGGCGGAAAAAGTACGTCAGGGGGCCCACGAGGGGCCCACGAGGGTGGAGGGCGCGCCCAGGGGGGTGGGTGCGCCCCCTGCCTCGTGGCCTCCTCGTAGATCCACTGACGTGCATTCCAAGTCTTCTGAGCTTCTTCTGATCCAAAAATAAGTTCCGTGAAGTTTCAGGTCAATTGGACTCCGTTTGGTTTTCCTTTTCTGCGATATTATAAAACAAGGTAAAAACAGAAACTGGTACTAGGCTCTAGGTTAATAGGTTAGTCCCAAAAATAATATAAAAGTGCATAATAAAGCCCATGAACATCCAAAGTTGATAATATAATATCATGGAACAATCAAACTTTATAGATACACTGGAGACATATCAGTAGGTTCCCACTCATCATAAAGTTTTCTAGGGATAGAAACTTCTAATTCAAGTTTTTCTTCATAAGATTGCGTTAAAGCATCAACGATATGTTTAGTGAAAGCTTTGTTTTGATCATAAGCATGATGAGAATTTAACACGGATTGCAACAAGGAAATACAATCTATCAAAGATCAAGTATCATAATTAAATTCCTTGAAATCCACAATAGTGGGTTCATTGCTATGTAAAGTTTTGGCCTCTTCAATCCCACTTTTAACAATTTTTTCATCAAGATCTAAAAACTCCGAATCATTGGGACGCCTTCTAACTAAAGTTGACTCATCTCCAGTCTCATCTTTATCAAGATTCATATTGGCAAACAAAGATTTAATAGGAGACACACCAATCACTTTTACATCTTCATCATTATTATCATGAAAACTAGAAGAACACGCTTTTACAAAGCATTCTTTCTTAGCATGCATCCTAGCGGTTCTTTCTTTGCACTTATCAATGGAAATTCTCATGGCTTTGAGAGACTCATTGATATCATGCTTAGGTGGAATAGATCTAAGTTTCAAAGAATCAACATCAAGAGAAATTCTATCCATGTTCCTAGCCAACTCATCAATCTTAAGCAATTTTTCCTCAAGTGAAGCATTGAAATTCTTTTGCAAATTCATAAGTTCTTTAACGCTAGTCTCAAAATCAGAGGGCATCTTATTAAAATGTCCATAAGAGTTGTTGTAGGAATTAAATTACCATAATTATTAGAGGAATTACTAGGTAACGACCTAGAATTAAAGTTTCCTCTATACACGTTGTAATCAAAGTTGTTCCTACCAATGAAATTCACGTCCATAGATTCATCATTATTCTCAATCAAAGTAGACAAAGGCATATCATTAGGATCAGAAGAAAGACTTTTACTAGCAAACAATTTCATAGGTTCATCCATCTTTCCACTCAAGACATTAATATATTCTATCGCATGAACCTTTTTACTGGTAGATCTTTCGGTGTGCCATTGAGAATAATTAACCATAATATTATCTAGGAGTTTAGTAGCTTCTCCTAAAGTGATTTCCATAAAAGTGCCTCCCGCGGCCGAATCTAAAAGATTTCTAGAAGCAAAATTCAATCAAGCATATTTTTTATAATCATCCATAAATTCAAACCATGTGTAGGGCAATTACGTATCATTCATTTCATCCTCTCCCAAGCTCGTGCAACATGCTCATGATCAAGTTGCTTAAAATTCATAATATCGTTTCTAAGAGAGATAATCTTAGCGGGAGAAAATACTTATAGATAAAAGCATCTTTGCACTTATTCCTAGAATCAATACTATTTTTAGGCAAAGAAGAGAACCAAGTTTTAGCACGATCTCTAAGCGAAAACGGAAATAGATTCAATTTAACAATATCATTATCGACATCTTTCTTCTTTTGCATATCACATAAATTAATAAAGCTATTTAGATGGGTAGCGGCATCTTCACTAGTGATGAGGACATCGATACCGATGTTACACCCACAACCCCTGCTGCTATACATACTAGACCAATTACTAGAGCTCGCGCACGCCAATTAAATTACCAGGTACTTTTGTTTCTTAGTAATGATTCTAATGTTCATGAGAATATGATGCTGCCTAAATTGGATATATTTGTTTTGCTTACAAATGAAGGGCATGGCATGGATAAGAGGGATGAACACTAGAGCAAGACCAAGGATGGAGATGATGGCATGCGCATGGGGATCAAGAACGGAGTTACAAGTGATGATTTCAGGACTTTGAAGCCACCATAAGGAGTGCATGAAGCCTTGGACGAAATATATAAGATGCCACTTCATAAATTTCATCCAAAGGCTATTCTAGGTGCTGCTTCACCTTATTATTGGGCTAGGCCCATGTATTTTCGAAATACTTAAGTATAGGCTGTTTTTAGAGTCCGTATGTGTGGGGAAACAAGAGTTAGGGTTGGTTTCAGACCCCTCCTCCAAGGGCCACGAAATCCCCCCTCTTCCTCCATATATACAACCCTTAGGGCGTAGTTTAGACTTTGGGTTTTGTTTAGATTAAAGTTCACCGTAGCTGTAACTTCGCATGCTTCGTTTGTGTTCAACGACCAGACAAAGGCGTCACTGAACCCCACCTTTGATCAATAAAGCTTTCCTCTTATATTCGCTATATCCAGTATGCAATCTTAGTTTATTGCTTGTTCTTCGTTTGCCTACAGGAAACCGACCTTCGTGGTCAGGTTGATCGTGCTCCGGCGTGGTCAATAACCTCTCGGAGTTGGTTTAGCGATTGCTAAGGCGCGACATCCTCGCACGTTCGTAGTCGGATCGTCAAAGTCAACTTCCTCCAAAACGATATCCATCTCATCAAAAGACGGGACACCTTTGCCTCTATCAAGTGGCATCATATTTCCAGGTTGCTCTGTTAGATTTTACAGCTTTTTCGTAGTTTCAATCAAGTATGTTCTTTATACCTATAGTCCACGAAAAAGCCAAAAAATTAGGGTTAGTTCATCCTATTCGAACCAGTCTGAGCCTTTGCATAATCTTTTTTGTATTTGCTTTGTTGAATTTGCGGTTGCATCGTCGTGTCAATTTGCTAGTCTTAGCGTCTAGTCCTTTAGAGCTTCGAGTTCTGTTCACAGGATGTCACGTCGCCGCTGCCATATATCACCACCGCATCATCATCATCATTGCTGCCGTATACCACCACCGCACCAACTTCATCGCCACTGCCATATACCACCACTACATATTCACCACCAATCCAACTCCATATACGCCATCACCTATCCGCCGCCATCACGCCAATATGAGTCCACCTGCAGAATATATCCGCCACCAGTCCGAGTTCCACCAGATTCATTGCCGCCACCAGTCCGAGTTCCACCAGATTCATTGCCGCCACCAGCCCGAGTTCCACCAGATTCATCTCCGCCACCAGTCCGAGTCCAGTATTTGTTCCTTTATTTTTGAGTTCCAGATCACGCGATAGTATGAGTGGTGACCAAGTCGGACTCTCCAACTTCCGTGCTACCCGCAGTAGAAAAATAGTTCCAAACTAAAAAAAAAGTAAGTCTGGAAAATTCTGGCTAGGCAGTTTTTAGACTATTTGTAGACTTTTTCGAAAAAAAATTGTTGTTGAGCAAAAAAAGAGAGGAAAAAATTGCAAAAAAAGAGAAAAAAATTCAGAGTGTCCTCCTCCCTTGTTTACGTGCAATGCCGTGATTTTGTTAGTGTTCTAGGCTTGCGTCTCTAGCATGGTCTAGCCTAGGACCAACACAGTACCGTCGTTGAGCGTTTATTCAACTTTGCATCTATGAATTGATTATTGCTGACCCTTTTTGCTACCATATT
Organism: Triticum aestivum; assembly: GCF_018294505.1. Lineage (NCBI taxonomy): Eukaryota > Viridiplantae > Streptophyta > Magnoliopsida > Poales > Poaceae > Triticum > Triticum aestivum. The sequence goes on from NC_057806.1 coordinate 280,249,726, forward strand.
ATAAGCCTTCCTAGCTCCACATACATCTACGTCATGCGTTTGACTCTCCCTAGTAATCGCTCTATCCAAGCTTTGAGAGTTTTGACTATGATGGTTGCCGATCACCGCCTGCTGCTGGGTAAGAACTGGTAAGCATTTGAGATTTGCTTGATGGATTTGTGACACCCACCACCACCTCTTGTTAGTAGTCTGTAGGATCATATTCTTGTGTGTTTCTATTGCTGCTAACCATGGCAGGATCACAAGCCGACGAGACTGACTGGGAGAACATGATGAATAAGGAGTTGCATGATAAATTTCAGCAAATGATGAGTGGACAGGTGCAAGATGTGCTAAACATATTTGAAGAGGCCATGGAGAAGATAGATGGTATGGAGAAGACGTTCGAAACAAAGATCGATTAAAAGTTTAATGAATTGCTCGCGCGTCTTCCACCACCACCACCGGCTGCACCTAACGCACCTCTACAACAATAACAACAACAACAACAACAACAACAACAACAACAACAACAACAACAACAACAACAACAACAACAACAACAACGGCGACTACCTCCACGTCGCGAAACAACCCTCCGCCGAGCGAGCCATGTCCCTCTTGCGCCTGGCCAAACTGTTGGTGCTGCTATTGATACTTCTATGGCTCCTGCTACTGATGATGAGGAGGATGATTATGCGGGAGATTACGAGGATGAGGTTGATCAAAATCAGAACTACGTGCAACCACCAGCACCACAACAACTAGGTCGTCCACATGCAAATAATCACAATGGTAGGGCTCCCCCTTAGGTACGAGATCATGACCATATCCCTAAATTGAAATTGAATATTCCACCATTTGAGGGTAGATGCATCCCTGATATATATCTTACTTGGGAGTTAGAAAATGAACAATGTTTTACATGTTTAGAATATCCCGAGGAGAGACGTGTTGCTGCTGCACTTTGTTCTTTCACTAGTTTTGCTTGTGTGTGGTGGTCTGAACATCGTAGATTATATTCGAATAATATTCCAACTACTTGGACTGCTTTGAAAACTGCTATGCGTACTCGTTGGGTTCCACCATATTATCAACGTGAGTTACTTCAAAAATTGCAGCGTTTAAGACAAGGAACAAATTCTGTAGAGGAATATTATCAGGAATTACAAACTGGCATGATTAGATGTGGTATTGTTGAGGATAATGAAGCTATGCTTGCATGTTTTATGGGTGGATTAAATGGAGAGATTCAGACCATTCTAGAGTATAAGGAGTATAATAATACCACTCGTTTATTCCATCTTGCTTGTAAAGCTGAACGTGAAGTGCAGGATCGACATGCATTGGCACGAACTAACTATTCTGCAGGTCAACCTTCCTCATGGACACCGCGTGCATCCTCTACTTCCACACATTCTACTGCATCGGCACCTCCAGTCGTGATACAAGAAAGCAGGCACAACCATCCCTATCTACCAAGAGCACACCTGCCGGGCCTATACAGAGCTCTTCTTCTTCCATGGCATCAACAGGGCACACAAGTGATACTATTTATCGTCGTTGTAAGGGAAGAGGTCATTATGTGAGAGAATGCAAATCTCAGCGTGTGATGATTGCTACTGAGGATGGTGGGTATGAGTCCACTAGTGACTATGATGAGGAGACTTTGGCTCTTATTACACATGAAGAACACAGTGGAGATGATTCTGATCATACGACGCAATACATGGCTCCTGAAGACATTGACATGTATGAATGTTTAGTTGCTCAACGTGTTTTGAGTGTGCAGGTCACACAAGCTGAGCAAAATCAGAGGCATAATTTGTTCCATACAAAGGGAGTTGTGAATGAACATTCTGTTCGCGTCATCATAGATGGAGGGAGCTGCAATAACTTGGCTAGCATGGAGATGGTGGAGAAGCTATCTCTCACCACAAGACCACATCCACATCCTTACTACATCCAATGGTTCAACAATAGCGGCAAGGTTAAGGTAACACGTATTGTTTGTGTGCATTTTAGTATCTCTACATATGTTGATTATGTTGATTGTGATCTGGTACCTATGTAAGCATGTTCCTTATTACTTGGTAGACCATGGAAATTTGATAAAAATTCTGTACACCATGGTAGAAACAATCAGTATACTCTTGTTCATAAGGATAAAAATATTACTTTGCTTCCTATGACTCCTGATTCCATTTTGAAAGATGATATTAATAGAGCTAATAAAGCAAAATAGGAGAAAAACAAGAGTGAAAATCAGATTGTGGCAAAATAATTTGAGCAACACATGAAGCCTAATAATAAACCATCTAATGTTGCTTCTGAAATTAAATTGAAAAGTGCATGTTTACTTGCCACCAAATCTGATATTGATGATCTAGATTTCAGCAAATATGTTTTCCATGCTTTTGTGTGCAAAGAGGCATTATTTTCACGTGCCTTCCTCTTTGCCTCCTATTGTTACTATAATTTTGCAAGAGTTCGCTGACGTCTTTCCACAAGATGTGCCACCGGGATTACCACCTATTCGAAGGATTGAGCATCAGATTGACTTAATTCCCGGTGCCTCGCTACCCAACCATGCACCATACCGTACCAATCCAGAGGAGACGAAGGAGATTATGCGTCAAGTCCTGGAGCTGCTCGACAAAGGTTATATTCGCGAATCCCTTAGTCCTTGTGTTGTTCCTATTATTCTAGTGCCGAAAAAGGATGGTACATCGCGTATGTGTGTTGATTGTAGAGGCATTAATAATATTACTATTCGTTATTGTCATCCTATTCTTAGGCTAGATGATATTCTTGATGAATTGAGTGGCTCTACAATATTCTCCAAAGTTGATTTGCGTAGTGGATACCATCAAATTCATATGAAATTGGGAGATGAATGGAAAACTGCATTTAAAACTAAGTTTGGTTTATATGAGTGGTTAGTCATGCCTTTTGGGTTAACTAATGCACCTAGTACTTTCATGAGGTTAATGAACGAATTTTTACGTGCTTTCATTGGACGATTTGTGGTAGTCTATTTTAATGATATACTGAGTTATAGTAAATCTTTGGAGGAACATTTGGAAAATTTACGTGCTGTTTTTATTGCTCTACATGATGCACGTTTCTTTGGTAACCTTGGAAAGTGCACCTTTTACACTGACCGAGTATCTTTTCTTGGCTATGTTGGTACTCCACAGGGAATTGAAGTTGATAAAGCCAAGATTGAAGCTATTGAGAGTAGGCAGGAGCCCAAAACGGTCACACAAGTGAGGAGTTTCCTTGGCCTCGCTGGTTTCTATAGGAGTTTTGTGAGAGATTTCAGCACCATTGATGCACCTCTCAACGAGCTTACAAAGAAGGATGTGCCTTTTGTTTGGGTACCACACAGGAAGAAGCCTTCACAGCATTGAAAGATAAGTTGACACATGCTCCTTTACTCCAACTTCCTGGTTTAAATAAGACTTTTGAGCTTGAATGTGATGCTAGTGGAATTGGATTAGGAGGTGTGTTATTACAAGATGGCAAACATGTTGCATACTTTTCTGAAAAAGTGAGTGGGCCTAGTCTGAATTATTCCACTTATGATAAAGAAGTATATGCTCTTGTTCGGACCTTAGAAACATGGCAACATTATTTATGGCCCAAGGAATTTGTTATAAAATTCTGATCGCGAATCTTTGAAACACATTAAAAGTCAAGCAAAACTGAACCGTAGACATGCTAAATGGGATGAATTCATTGAGACTTTCCCTTATGTCATTAAACAGATGAAGGGTAAAGAAAATGTTATTGCTGATGCATTGTCTCATAGTTATATTATGCTTTCACAACTTGACTTTAAAATATTTGGTTTGGAGACCATCAAAGATCAATATGTGCATGATGCTGAATTTAAAGATGTATTGCAGAATTGTAAGGAAGGGAGAACTTGGAACAAGTTCGTTCTTAATGATGGATTTGTGTTTCGTGCTAACACGCTATGCATTCCAGCTAGCTCCGTTCGTCTTTTGTTGTTGTAGGAGGCGCATGGAGGAGGATTAATGGGACACTTTGGCATCAAGAAGACGGAGGATATACTTGCTACACATTTCTTTTGGCCAAAGATGGGAAGGGATGTTGAGCGTTTTCTTGCTCGCTGCACTACATGTCAAAAAGCTAAGTCACGACTCTACCTAGTGTTCCTTGGGAGGATATATCTATGGACTTTGTTTTAGGTTTACCTCGAACAAAGAAGGGGAGGGATAGCATATTTGTTGTCGTGGATAGATTTTCGAAAATGACACACTTTATACCATGTCATAAAAGCGATGATGCTGTTAATGTTGCTAATTTGTTCTTCGTGAAATTATTCGCTTGCATGGTGTGCCAAATACTATTGTTTTAGATCGTGATACTAAATTTATTACCCACTTTTGGAGATGTTTATGGGCTAAGTTGGGGACTAAACTGCTTTTTAGTACTACTTGTCACCCCCAAACTGATGGACAAACTGAAGTAGTCAATAGAACATTGTCTACTATGCCTAGGGCTGTTTTGAAGAATAGTAAGAAAATGTGGGAAAAATGCTTGCCTCATATTGAATTTGCTTATAATCGTTCATTGCATTCTACTACTATATGTGCCCTTTTGAAATTGTGTATGGTTTCCTACCTCATGCACCTATTGATTTGTTGCCTCTTCCATCTTCGGAGAAGGTTAATTTTGATGCTAAAGAACATGCTGAATTGATTTCAAAAATGTATGAGTTAAGTAAGGAAAAAATTGAGCGTATGAATGCTAAATATAAACTTGCTGGAGATAAGGGTAGAAAACATGTTGTGTTTGCACCTGGAGATCTTGTTTGGTTACATTTGTGTAAGGATAGATTTCCTAATTTGCACAAATCAAAGCTAATTCCACGTGTTGATGGTCCTTTTAAGGTGTTAGAGAAAATAAATGATAATGCATATAAACTTGTGCTGCCTGCAGATTTTGGGGTTAGTCCCACTTTTAACATTACATATTTGAAGCCTTATTTGGGTGAGGAAGATGAGCTTCCGTCGAGGACGACTTCATTTCAAGAAGGGGAGGATGATTAGGACATCAATAGCATTGTTACACCCACAGCCCCTGCTGCTATACATATTGGACCAGTTACTAGAGCTCGCGCACGCCAATTAAATTATCAGGTACTTTCATTTCTTAGTAATGATTCTAATGTTCATGAGAATATGATGCTGCCTAAATTGGATACATTTGTTTTGCTTACAAATGAAGGGCCTGACATGGATAAGAAGGATGAACACTGGAGCAAGACCAAACATGGAGATGATGACATGCGCAAGGCGATCTAGAATAGAGTTACAAGTGATGATTTCAGGACTTTGAAGCCACCAAAAGGAGTGCATGAAGCCTTGGACGAAATATACAAGATGCCACTTCATAAATTTCGTCCAGAGGCTTTTCTAGGTGCTGCATCACCTTATTATTGGGCTAGGTCCATGTATTTTCGAAATAGTTAAGTATAGGCTGTTTTTTAGAGTCTGTATGTGTGGGGAACCAAGAGTTAGGGCTGGTTTCGGACCCCTCCTCCAAGAGCCACAAAATTCCCCACTCTTCCTCCATATATACAGCCCTTAGGGCGTCGTTTCGACTTCGGGTTTTGTTTAGATTAAAGTTCGCCATAGCTGCAACTTCGCGTACTTCGTTTGTGTTTAACGACCAGACAAAGGCGTCACAGAACCCCACCTTTGATCAATAAAGCTTTCCTCTTATATTGTCAATATCCAGATTGCAATCTTAGTTTCTTGCTTGTTCTTCGTTTTCCTGCAGGAAACAGACCTTCGTGGTCAGGTTAAACATGCTCCAATAACCTCTCGGATTTGGTTTAGCGATTGCTAAGTGATACGTCTCCAACGTATCTACAATTTTTTATTGTTCCATGTTATTATATTATCTGTTTTGGATGTTAATTGGCTTTATTTTACACTTTTAGATTATTTTTGGGACTAACCTATTAACCGGAGGCCCAACCCAATTTGTTGTTTTCTTTCCTATTTCAGTGTTTCAAAGAAAAGGAATATCAAACGGAGTCCGAACGGAATGAAACCTTTGGGAGAGTTATTTTTGGAATGGAAGCAATCCAGGAGACTTGGAGTAGACGTCAGGGAAGCTTCGAGGTGGCCACGAGGCAGGGAGGTGCGCCTGCCCCCATGGGCGCGCCCCCACCCTCGTGGCTCCCTCGTGGCTCCCCTGACCGACTTCTTTCGCCTATATATGTCCATATACCCTAAAAACATCGGAAAACAGAATAGATCGAGAGTTCCGCCGCTGGAAGCCTCCGTAGCCACTAAAAACCAATCTAGACCCGTTCCGGCACCCTGCCGGAGGGGGGAATCCCTCTCCGGTGGCCATCTTCATCATCACGGCGCTCTCCATGACGAGGAGGGAGTAGTTCACCCTCGGGGCTGAGGGTATGTACCAGTAGCTATGTGTTTGATCTCTCTCTCTCTCTCATGTTCTTTTTTTTACAATTTAAAACAGCAGGAGAGGCTCCTACTGTTGCTTTATTATAATGGGAGGATATTTACACTTTACATTTTGTACATAGCCAAAGGGCTAAACCATAAAAGAAATCTACATTTTTACATAGAGGGGTTTTGGTGAAGAGCCAAACCCTGAATCAAGGTATGGATAAAAATGTTACTATCCCCCTTTGTTCTAAATGTTAGAATCTCAAGATCCTTCTTAAACATTCTGAGCCAGTCCAAGTGTGAGGCCACCTCAGCATCAAATAAAACCTTATTTCTCTGCTTCTAGATGTTCCAAGCTGCAAGAATAGTGATTTCCTTGAATGCAGGGTTGTGCAAATAGTTGTGAGCTGTTTGAACATTATTTGGGTATTCCTTTCATTCCCCCATTGGATTCCTATTGTCTCCCAGCATTTGATAGCAAATGGACATTCATAAAAATGTGTATGTTTGTTTCTAGCACATCAAGGTTTCACATGAGGCAGGAATGATCTTCTCCAATATTGAAGTGCCTCCGCAGGAGCATATCTCTTGTGTTCACCCTATCCATTAGCATGAGCCATGCAAATACTTTGTGCCTCATGATGCATTTAGATTTCCATATAGAAGTTATGTAGGTTGGGGCTGTTATATTTCTGAAGAGGAATTTATAGAATTTCCTTGGTTTGAATTGCTCATCTCCCCAGCATAGAATCCATTCATCAACATCCATTTGTTGTAGGGTCGTATTCTTTATTATGGGCATGATGTCATCCAGCTCTGATCTTGCCTCAACAGACAATGGTAAATGGAACAGCGCTGCAGGATCAGGATTGGAGTGGAATTGAGCCAAAGAAATGTCTTCATCTTGGGAATAAGAGAAAAGATGATTATGAGAATTCGAAAGGACCGTATCCCCCTGCCACAAGTCTTTCCAAAAAATAACCGTGTCACCAGCTCTAGGAATGCACATAGTGATGCCTCTGAATATATATCCATTAAGGAAAATACATCCTTCCACCAGAATGATCCACAAGCTGCATGTGCGTGAGGCACACCCTGATCATAATATGCATTCCAAACTAGCATGACCCTGATCAGAATATATGCCTCTCTCTCATGTTCTTGAGGTGGTATGATATTGATGTATCGCGAGCTTTGCTATTATATTTGGATCTTACGATGTTTCTCCCCCTCTACTCTCTTGTAATGGATTGAGTTTTCCCTTTGAAGTTATCTTATCGGATTGAGTCTTTAAGGATTTGAGAACACTTGATGTATGTCTTGCATGTGCTTATCTGTGGTGACAATGGGATATCACGTGATCCACTTGATGTATGTTTTGGTGATCAACTTGCGAGTTCCGTGACCTCATCAACTTATGCATAGGGGTTGGCACACGTTTTCGTCTTGACTCTCCGGTAGAAACTTTGGGGCACTCTTTGAAGTTCTTTGTGTTGGTTGAATAGATGAATCTGAGATTGTGTGATGCATATCATATAATCATACCCACAGATACTTGAGGTGACATTGGAGTATCTAGGTGACATTAGGGTTTTGGTTGATTTCTGTCTTAAGGTGTTATTCTAGAATGAACTCTTGAATAGATCGATCAGAAAGAATAACTTTGAGGTGGTTTCGTACCCTACCATAATCTCTTCGTTTGTTCTCCGCTATTAGTGACTTGGGAGTGACTCTTTGTTGCATGTTGAGGGACAGTTATATGATCCAATTATGTTATTATTGTTGAGAGAACTTGCACTAGTGAAAGTATGAACCCTAGGCCTTGTTTCCTAGCATTGCAATACCGTTTACGCTCACTTTTATTACTTTTTACCTTGTTGTTTTTATAATTTCAGATTACAAAAACCTTTATCTACCATCCATATTGCACTTGTATCACCATCTCTTCGCTGAACTAGTGCACCTATACAATTTACCATTGTATTGGGTGTGTTAGGGACACCAGAGACTCTTTGTTATTTGGTTGCAGGGTTGTTTGAGAGAGACCATCTTCATCCTACACCTCCCACGGATTGATAAACCTTAGGTCATCCACTTGAGGGAAACTTGCTACTGTCCTACAAACCTCTGCACTTGGAGGCCCAACAACGTCTACAAGAAGAATGTTGTGTAGTAGACATCAAACTCTTTTCTGGCGCTGTTGCCGGGGAGGTGAGTACTTGAAGGTATATCTTTAGATCTTGCAATTGAATCTTTTAGTTTCTTGTTTTATCACTAGTTTAGTTTATAAAATAAAATTACAAAAAAATGGAATTAAGTTTGCCTCATACGCTTCATCTTTTTAATATTTTTCGTGAGAATGATGGAAAGTAAAATTGTGCTCAAGTGCTAGAAGAAGAAGTCTATAAAATGTTTGGCATTAAATATTTGGATGATGACAATGATTGCAATGTTGTTAGTATGAACTGTTTGAATATCCATAGTACTAATGATGATAGCACTAGTCATGATGCAAATGTCTCTTATAAGCATGTCAACTTTTGTGGAATACAGAGAGCTTGCAAGTACACACCAATTTGGGAAAACATATTTTGCAAGAGGCATAAGTATTTGGAAACTAAATGGTTGCAAGAGAGGCTAAATGTTTGTGCTGAAAATTTAAAATTTCTTCACCATACTTGTGAACTTTGCAACGAACATGCTCATTTGAATCTCAAATGCAAATTGTTTCATGATTGTATCGTGTCCAAAAATTGTGATGATTTGATTTCCTTTGCACATCATAATGAACTTAGTTTGCTTTTGGGTTATGAAGAAATGAAATGTATAACTAAGCATATTCCAGAATATAACCTTGAGAAATTCCTCGATATTGATCTAGAAGAAATTTTTATGTACTGTGCGGTGAATTGCATAGAAAATCCTTATGTTGCCAATTACATAAAGAAAAGAAAACAAATAGAGGATGAAGAGAATACTAATGAAAGGGAAGAGGCTTCCCAATATCCTCCTATTATTTCTTATGATGAATCAGGTAATGAGGAGGAGCCTTCTATTCAACCAATCTCATCAATAAGGAGCACCAAAAAGAGAATCGAACCCACACATAATGTGAAGAAGAAAAAGAAAATACAGAGAAGTAAAGGTAAAAATGTATCCCTCCAAAATGATGTTGCTCCTACTACTCATTGTGATGATGATAATTGCTATACTATTGGTGCTATCCATACTATTAATGATGAGAGTGATTATGCTTACGATATGAAAAGGCCCAAGCTTGGGGATGCTATGTTTGATGAGAATGACATGTTTGAGAATGTATTTGCTGCAATTAATGTTTGTCCCAAGCTTTGGGATGCTATGTTTAATGAAGATGATATTTGTAGTCTCCCAAGTTTTGATATGCAAATTTATTATGATGATAGTATGCCTCCTGTCTATGACAGTTATATTGATGAAAGTGGGTTTGGGAGAGTGACAACTTTAGGAAGTAATGATCCCACTATTTTGGAGGATGTTGAATCTTATTTTGACAATTATGAAAGTGGATTTGGAGAGGTCATGACTTTATTTAGTAATGATTCCACTATCTTGGGAGAGGTTTCAATTGATTATGATGAGAACAAAGTTGCTACTTATGATGTTTATTGTGATGACACGTATGTTGTAAAAAGTAGTGATGATTATATTAAAACTTGCCATGATTATGATTACCTTTTCCTTAATATTACTCTTTTAATGTGGAAACAATTTGTAGTATTCGAGTTTCTTATGATACTCCCACTATTCTGAATGAGAAGAATTTTGCCTATGTGGAGAGTAGTAAAATTTCTATGCTTGTAGATCATGAAAAGAATGCTTTAGGTGCTGGTTATATTGTTGAATTCATTCATGATGCTACTTAAAATTACTATGAGGGAGGAACATATGCTTGTAGGAATTGCATTAATATCAAGTTTCCTCTCTATGTGCTTAAAGTTTTGAAGTTATGCTTGTTTTGCCCTCCTATGCTAGTTGATTATGGTTCCCACAAGTTGTTTTCTCACAAAATCCCTATGCATAGGAAGTGGATTAGACTTAAATGTGTTAGTCATATTCTTCATGACGCTCTCTTTATGTTACAATTCTTATCTTTTATGTGAGCATCGTTGAAATCATCATGCCTAGCTAGGGGCGTTAAACGATAGCGCTTGTTGGGAGGCAACCCAACTTAATATTTATTCCTTTCTTTTTGTTCCTGTTTAGCAATAAATAATTCATCTAGCCTCTGTTTATATGTGGTTTTATGCTTTTACTTAGTGTTTGTGCCAAGTAGAACCTTTGGGAAGACTTGGGTGAAGTCATTGCGATCTTGCTGTAAAAAAAGAAACTTTAGCGCTCACGAGTTTTGCTGCCATGTTTTACTGGAGACTGCGATTAGGTTGATTATTTTTGAAGATTATTAATAGATAAATTTCTCATGTCCAGCAATATATTTTAGAATTTTGGGGTTCCATAAGTATACGTTTGATCCAGATTACTACGGACTGTTCTGTTTTTGACAGATTCTGTTTTCTATGCGTTGTTTGCTTATTTTGATGAATCTATGAGTAGTATTAGAGGGTATGAACCATAGATAAGTTGGAATACAGTAGATATTACACCAATATGAATTTAGAATGAGTTCACAACAGTACCAAAAGTGGTGATTTATTTTCTTATACCAACGGAGCTTACGAGTTTTCTGTTAAGTTTTGTGTTGTGAAGTTTTCAAGTTTTGGGTAAAGATTCGATGGACTATGGAATAAGGAGTGGAAAAAGCCCAAGCTTGGGGATGCCCAAGGCACGCCAAGGTAATGTTAAAGGACAACCAAGAGCATAATCTTGGGGATGCCCCGGAAGGCACCCCCTCTTTCGTCTTCGTTCATCGGTAACTTTACTTGGAGCTATATTTTTATTCACCACATGATATGTGTTTTGCTTGGAGCATCATTTTATTTTATTTTGCTTGCTGTTTGAATAATATCCCAAGATCTGAAATTATTAAATGTTAGAGAGTCTTCACATAGTTTCATAATTATTCGACTACTCATTGATCTTCACTTATATCTTTCGGAGTAGTTTGTCATTTGCTCTAGTGCTTCACTTATATCCTTTTAGAGCACGGCGGTGGTTTTATTTTGAAGAAATAGATGAACTCCCATGCTTAACTTATATTATTTTGGGAGTCTTTAGAACATCATGGTAATTTGCTTTGGTTATGAATTTACTCCTAATATGATAGGCATCCAAGAGGGATATAATAAAAACTTTCATATAAAGTGCATTGAATACTATGAGAAGTTTGATACTTGATGATTTTTTTGAGATATGAAGATGGTGATATTAGAGTCATGCTAGTTGAGTAGTTGTGAATTTGAGAGATACTTGTGTTAAAGTTCGTGATTCCCGTTGTCGGTGTCAAAACCGGCGGATCTCGGGTAGGGGGTCCCGAACTGTGCGTCTAAGGCGATGGTAACAGCAGGCAAGGACATGATGTTTACCCAGGTTCGGGCCCTCTTGATGGAGGTAATACCCTACGTCCTGCTTGATTGTTCTTGATGATATGAGTATTACGAGAGTTGATCTACCACGAGATCATAGAGGCTAAACCCTAGAAGCTAGCCTATGGTATGATTGTATGTTGCCCTACGGACTAAACCCTCCGGTTTATATAGACACCGGAGGGGGCTAGGGTTACACAGAGTCGGTTACAAGGGAGGAGATCTACATATCCATATTGCCTAGCTTGCCTTCCACGCCAAGGAGAGTCCCATCCGGACACGGGACGAAGTATTCAATCTTGTATCTTCATAGTCCAACAGTCTGGCCAAAGGGTATAGTCCGGCTGTTCGGAGACCCCCTAATCCAGGACTCTGTCAGTAGCCCCTGAACCAGGCTTCAATGACGATGAGTCCGGCGCGCATTTTTGGGTTCGGCATTGCAAGGCGGGTTCCTCCTCCGAATACTCCATGGAAGATTTTGAACACAAGGATAGTGTCCGGCTCTGCAAAACAAGTTCCACATACCACCGTAGAGAGAATAATATTTCCACAAATCTAATCTGCTGACACATTTTGATAGCATGACATCACGCCATGGCCCGGTCATTATTCAAACCGTTTTTCTCAACCAGCACCGCACATATCGCGAGGCGGTTTTCTTGACACGTCTTGTCAAAGCAGAGATCGTGTCCCCCTTATTACGGGATTCTCATCAATACGGATGTGGGTAACCCAACCGTGCCATCAATTACGGCGTTTGGGGAATAAGCAATTTTGATCCGGAATCCCCACGCGGCTCACTTCCTGGAAAGAGAAGGGCCTGTCCTGGGGTTCCTCGGTAGAGCTGAATGGACTCTAGACCTGCATCAGGAACATGATGAGCAAGAAAATCAAGCTCGTCAACGTGGTCCAGGTCATGCTCTTCCGTCAGATCCTCCCGTGTCAACGACGGGCATTCAATTTGAGGGATTTCGACCCAGCCCAGCACCAGACGCTGCAAGAGCTCTACGATACGACGCACAAGGACGTCTGGAGGGTGCTGTTCAAGGGCGCCAAGGTACCTCCCTCCCTCACCGAGGACCGCGGACTCAGCGCAAAGTGTCGTTCCAATCCGGTAAGTTTTGATATCTTACAGGGTATTTATTTGCCCCAGTTAAATCATGTGCGGGATCTAAGCTTCCATGTCATCAACAGGACTGGATAAAGACAGCGGAGGAGCTCGATTGCCCAGTCCCCCTGCCTGAAGATCCTGCAAATGCTCTCCTAACAGAGATGCTGGCTCCGGCACCTTACGAGGTGCCGGCGAAGAAGACCAAGAAGAAGGCCACGGGGACCCGAAAGGGTCTCCGGCGCAAAGTTGTATTGGACTCATCGTCCGATGACTCTGACGCGCCCTCCTCCCATGAAAACGAGGAGGAGGAGGAGGAGGAAAGTTCTCCCCCCCAGCCGGGGGAGACAAGAAAAGGAAGGCCGACCCAACCAGGGAGGCCGAAGGGTCCAAGAAGGGAAGGACCCTCCCTCCGGACTGCTCCACTACGGCCGCCTACATCGGCGACGAGTGGCTACCCAGGGTCAAGCCCCTGGGGAAGTCGTAAGTATCCGGACACCATAGTAATTCATGGTATGTTTTATTGCACTGCTTCTCCTCATGCCGAACATGATTATACAGTCCGTCCCGAGCTCATCTCGACGTATCTTCGTCGAGCGGTTCATTGGACTCGTTGGATATGAACAACGGTTCTCTTCTGACTGCCTCCACCCCTTGCCCTATGGACAACATTGAGGTGTTGTCTCGAAAGGCACCGAGACGAGGGGAGGTGGTCCTGGGGGCGCCTCGAGGCGACCTCCCGGACCCTGGGTGCAAAGGGAGCAAAACTCCCACGGGCTCCGAGTTCGGCCCCCGGTCGAACACTGTGCCGGAACCTTCAATTGTTCCGGACTCCGGCAGGCGATCCCCCGTTAAGGGGGAACAGCCGCCTGTGCCAGTGTCCTCTGTCCATCCATAGGCACCGGACAACTTGCTGGAAGCGCTTTGCAGTGCTTCCATCGACGAAGAGCACCACACTATCATGAGTGCGGTGATCGAGAAAGTTTAGTCCGCAAAAAACGGACTGACCGAAGCTTGCGCCAGCCTCCTAACAGGCTTTGAGGTAAGCAATCAAAATATAAGAAAATATTACCGCATAGATAGTAGCCCCTGATGCTCTATTCGGCCTTCGAGAAGAAAGGCCGAATAGAGGATCAAATGATGACTCAGGAGTCTAATCAGAATATGTCTATGTGCATGTGCAGGCTTCACTGCTGGCCGCTGCCGCATGTACTGCGGAGGTCTCTGCACTGAAGCAGGACCTGGAGCGGTCCGAGAACGAGCTCGGCCTTACCAAGAGGCAGCTCGAGGAGAGCAAAGGTAAGAAATACCTTGTCTATTCTTTGAAAAGAGGTTCGGTTGTAAAATAATAGGATCATCATGAATTTGCCAGGGGCCACGACCGAAGTGGCGACCCTGAAGACGGCGCTGTCCGAGGCCAAAGACAAAGCGGCCAAGGAGTGCATCGAGCGGGAGAAGCAAGAAGCCCGAGTGGGCGAGGTGCAGCAAGAGCTTGAGGCTCTCGGCAAAAAACATGAGTCCTTGGAGTTTGACTCTAAGACGCGAGAGTCCGAGCTCGCGCAGGCGCTTGAAAGCGCCCAGAGCGCCAAGGCTGAAGCCCACAAGGCTCTCCAGGAGATTGATGCGGTGAAGAAGATAGCGGCGGGTAAGGCATTCATTATGCAAAGCAAGCATGTGAAGGAAACTTTCTTTTTACTTACCCGAGTTCGGAGCTCTCCAGGAGCGTTCGCAGATCTTCCCCGCAGTGTACTGGATGCCTCAGAGTTTTACCGAGGTCAGGAGGGGAGCTCAATGGAAAAGTTGTTCTGGTCTCAGTATACTGGGACCGAACACCCAATGCCCTTGAGCGACCAGCTGAAGCAATTGGTCGAGCTTCACAAGGTGGCCGAACAGGCCATGAGGGGCCTTATAGTCCGGATGTGGCCTGACGAGCCCCTGTCCGACAGCTACTTCGATCTGGTGAGGCGGCTGTGGATGCCTGTCCACGACTTGAAGTTATAAAACGGTCCGTCTGCATCGAGGGTGCGCGTAGGGCTTTTGCCCGGGCGAAGGTGCACTGGGAGAAGCTGGACTCTGTGAAGCTGGTGAAGGAGGGGCCGCTGGAGGGCAAGGAGCATCGCTGCCCCGAGATGTATTATGAGAGTGTCCTGAAGGGTTCCCGCCTTGTGGTGGATGAGTGCGCAAAGGATGTAATTTTTGAATGAACATGTTCATGTGATCCTGTTATGTGAAACGAGTTCATTTGCGCTATGCAACACTTTTTTAATTTAAAATATTACCTTCTGTGCGGCCGTTTTTAAAATCTGAGAGTTGGCCAATCGTCAGCTTCTGCCCCCATGTAACTAGTAGTGGGTGTTCGGGATAAACCCGAGCACTCTTTACCCCAATTTTGGGTCCTTCAAGGGAGGTGTTCAGCGCAACGAACCAGGCAATCGGACTATAAAGCTTTATCACTATCACTTAGCCATAGAAGCCTACAATTTTAAATTTTGGCAAAGCCCCTAGTATACAGAAGGCCGAATTTGGGGCGCTATACACGCCTAAGCCGGACAAGGCCGACTCCTCGCCCGAAGCGGAAAAAGTCTATAAGGACTTGAGACCTCTCGAACAGCGACCAGTCTCTCGCCTTATCACGACAGTCAGTTTTCGGCTTTCTCTACTGAGATGCTCGTCCGGAAGAACCGGGACACAATAGCAGTAGTTCTCCCACCACTACCTTAGCCGATATAGCGGAACGTAAGGTACCAAAGCATGGGAGCCGGGCAAACCCAACTATTGACCCAAGACATGATTCGGAGCTGATGCATATAGTGCTACAAGTTCGGGGTGCCGCACTGTCGAAAGTGTTCGGACTTCTCGCGCTGTATTATGGGGTAAACGAAAGCCCCTGGTGTACTCACCGTACCCGAATGTATGGGTGCGGATTGTCGTGAATGGACATATAAGAAAAAAAAGGATGAATAATGCAATAATAGACTAATGCTATGCATTTTTATTTAAATAATACGTCGAAGCATATTGGTACAAGTAGTGTAATAAGCAGAAGGTATGACTATTTGACATGTCCTATCCAAGGGCAAGCTGCGTATGGATAGTAGAAAGCGGGTATATCGATTAATATTAGAGACCACCTAAGGGTTCCCATGTACATCTTAGCTTCTTGCCGCCTTGGTTGTTCCTTCCCGTAATGTGTCCGGCAATCATACTGCCGGAAAGGGCTTCCACAGAGTTAAGCCTTAAAAGAGAAAAGAAATGATAAAGGTATACAGCCCCTAGGGTGGTGAAGCCGCATTGCGGGACATGCCCTGATCGTGCCCCCGCCTATGTCCATGGTATTTTCAGTGCATAATTATGTACGCGTGACATGAATTTCATCGCTTGACTGGGACTGGGACGGGGGCCGAATTGCTAGGCGAGCTCTGAACGTGTCAGGCGATCCTGTTGCAGTTTACTCTGGACTCGCTTGAAGGTGTCTGGGGGTTGTATCACCGAATTAGTGGTTTGCCTTAAAAGGCTGCTTTGTGCTTCTGCTACGAGGGCCGCAGTGTGCTCTTCCGTGCAGAGCGAGCGTTTTGTATTTCCATTTAATGTTATGACCCCCTAGGTCCTGGCATCTTGAGCTTGAGGTATGCATAATGCGGTACTGCATTAAATTTTGCGAATGCTGTTTGTCCGAGCAGTGCGTTATAGCCACTGCGAAATGGGACGATATCGAAGATTAACTCCTCGCTTCGGAAGTTGTCCGGTGATCCAAAGACCACTTCCAGTGTGATTGAGCCCGTGCAATGGGCCTCTACACCTGGGATGACGCCCTTAAAGGTGGTTTTGGTGGGTTTGATCCTCGAGGGATCGATACCCATTTTTTGCATTGTATCCTGATAGAGCAAGTTCAGGCTGCTGTCGCCGTCCATAAGGACTCGAGTGAGGTGAAATCCGTCGATGATGGGGTCTAGGACCAGTGCGCCGGATCCGCCATGACGGATACTAGTGGGGTGGTCCCTGCGATCAAAGGTGATCGGACAAGCGGACCATGGGTTGAACTTTGGGGCGACGGGCTCCATCGCATAGACGTCCCTTAATGCATGCTTTCGCTCCCTCTTGGGAATGTGGGTTGCATATATCATGTTCACCGTCTTCACTTGTGGGGGGAACCCCTTTTGTCCTCCCGTGTTCGGCAGCCGGGGTTCCTCCTCGTCATCACTATGCAGCCCCTTGTCCTTGTTTTCGGCATTTAACTTGCCGGCCTGCTTGAACACCCAGCATTCTCTGTTGGTGTGATTGGCTGGCATGTTGGGGGTGTCGTGGATTTGACACGAGTGATCCAGTATGCGATCCAAACTGGATGGAGCCAGAGTACTTCTTTTAAATGGCTTTTTCTGCTGACCGGATCTAGAGCCTATGAATCCGGCATTGACTGCCGTATCATCGTTGTTATCACCGTTGTTGCGGCGCTTTGGTCTGTTACGACGTGGTCTGCCGTTGGCATCTTTGGTATCCGAAGTGCCCGGATTCCTTGATGTGTTGTTGCTGCGAGCCAGCCAGCTATCCTCGCCCGCGCAAAAGCGGGTCATGAGTCTCGTGAGGGCTGCCATAGACTTCGGCTTCTCCTGGCCAAGGTGGCGGGCAAGCCACTCGTCGGGGATGTTATGCTTGAATGCCGCTAGGGCCTCTGCATCCGGACAGTCAACAATTTGGTTTTTCTTGGTCAGGAACCATGTCCAGAATTGCCTGGCCGATTCCCCTGGCTGCTGGGTTATATGGCTCAAGTCATCAGCATCCGGTGGCCGCACATAAGTGCCCTGGAAGTTGTCAAGGAATGCGTCTTCCCAATCCTCCCAACTGCCGACGGAGTCTGCTGGCAAGCTATTCAGCCAATGTCGAGCTGGTCCTTTGAGTTTTAGTGGGAGGTACTTGATGGCATGTAGATCGTCACCGCAAGCCATGTGGATGTGAAGGAGGAAATCCTTGATCCATACAGCGGGATCTGTTGTGCCATCATACAATTCGATATTAATGGGTTTAAAACCCTCCAGGAACTCGTGATCCATAACTTCATCAGTGAAGCATAGGGGGTGTGTGGCGCCTCTATGCCGGGCTATATCACGACGCAGTTCATATGAGTCTTGTCTGCTGTATTCAGCCCAGCCGGATTTACCTTTGGTGTATCCAGCGCGACGATCATCGTCCCGTGTTGGCGCGCGCACCCGTGACCCGTATATTGACCTTGCGAGTTTTGCCCTGCTGTCCAATACGTCTCGCAGGTCCCGTGTGTTGCCCCGGGCCTTGGTATTTTTGATTGAGTGGCGGCGGGGTGCAGGCTAAACTTCAGGATGAAACGCCTTTCTGGCTCGGCCACGCGGCGGCCGGTCAGCCGCATCGTACACTGGTGATGGAGGTTTCAATGCTTCCTCCTCTAGGTGAGGTAGCAACCTGCGTTTTGGGTAACTCTTGGAGGGGCGCTCGAGTTCGTATTCCTTGGCTGCAAGGACTTCGGACCATCTGTCTGCTAGCAAGTCTTGATCAGCTTGAAGATGTTGTTGCTTTTTCTTCAGGTTATTTGCTGTGGCCGTAAGCCGGCGCTTGAAGCGCTCTTGCTCGACGGGATCCTCAGGCACGATAAATTCTTCGTCGCCGAGGCTCACCTCGTCTTCGGAGAGAGGCATATAATTGTCCTCCTCCGGTTCTCCATCTGCCGCCTGCTCTGGAGTGCTAGCTTGTTCATCCTCCCGCTCTACATCGTACTGGAGGGGGTTGTGGTTGTCTTCGGCACTATCTGGAGTTTTATTATCTCATGTGCCATTATCACTACTTTTGCTGTGGCGGGACTTAGAGCGGCGCTGCTGACGTTGGCGCTTGGGTTGCTTCTTGGAGGGGTCATCCTCCGCTGTCTCGTCGCCGTTGCCTTCTTTGGGAGTGTCCACCATGTATATATCATATGATGAGGTGGCGGTCCAGCGCCCTGTGGGCGGTGGTTCCTTTTTGTCTCCTGCATCATCGTCCATACCGTCGATGTCTTCGGAGTCGAAGTCGAGCATGTCGGTTAAATCATCGACAGTGGCTACTAAGTGGGTGGTGGGTGGGCAGTGAATTTCTTCGTCGTCCGCATCCCATTCTAGCCGGACATAGTTCGGCCAAGGCTCTCCCAACAAGGAGAGAGACCTTAACAAATTTAGCACATCGCCAAAAGGCGAGTGCCGAAAGATATCCGCGGAGGTGAACTCCATGATCGGCACCTAGTAGGATTCGATGGGCACGGATGCAGGCAGCTTGGAGTCCGTGGCCGGAGACGAGTCCAGTGGTTCGGCGACACGGCTCTCGTAAGGGGTGAAGTCAGTATTCGTCTCTATCGCCACTGAGAGTGCGGCCTCCATGGCGGGGTCTATCCCTCCACTCTCGGATGGCGCAATTTGCTCCGAATTGACCGCCAGAGTAGTTGCAGATGCGATCTCCCGAATACTGTCCGACAACAGAGTTACGTCATGCTCATTGTGACTGTGCGGCACACTCGGCATGGGATCGAATCCGTTGAAGATCAAGTCTCCGCGGATGTCGGCAGTGTAGTTTAAGTTTCCGAATGTAACCTGATGGCCAGGGGCGTAGCTCTCGATCTGCTCCAGATGGCCAAGCGAATTGGCCCGCAGTGCGAAGCCGCCGAATACGAAGATCTGTCCGGGGAGGAAAACCTCACCATGGACCGCATTGTTACCGATGATCGAAGGAGCCATCAAGCCTTACGGTGACGACATAGTGGAACTCTCAATGAAAGCACCAATGTCGGTGTCAAAACCGGTGGATCTTGGGTAGGGGGTCCCGAACTATGCGTCTAAGGCGGATGGTAACAGGAGGCAGGGGACATGATGTTTACCCAGGTTCGGGCCCTCTTGATGGAGGTAATACCCTACGTCCTGCTTGATTGTTCTTGATGATATGAGTATTACAAGAGTTGATCTACCATGAGATCGTAGAGGCTAAACCCTAGAAGCTAGCCTATGATATGAATGTATGTTGTCCTATGGACTAAACCCTTCGGTTTATATAGACACCGGAGGGGGCTAGGGTTACACAGAGTCGGTTACAAGGGAGGAGATCTACATATCCGTATTGCCTAGCTTGCCTTCCACGCCAAGGAGAGTCCCATCCGGACACGGGACGAAGTCTTCAATCTTGTATCTTCATAGTCCAACAGTCTGGCCAAAGGGTATAGTCCGGCTGTCCGAAGACCCCCTAATCCAGGACTCCCTCACCCGTAGCATGCACGTATGGTGAACCGTTATGTGATGAAGTCGGAGCATGATTTATTTATAGATCATCTTCCTTATGAGTGGCGGTCGGGGACGAGGGATGGTCTTTTCCTACCAATCTATCCCCCTAGGAGCATGCGTGTAGTACTTTGTTTCGATAACTAATAGATTTTTGCAATAAGTATGTGAGTTCTTTATGACTAATGTTGAGTCCATGGATCATACGCACTCTCATCATTCCACCATTGCTAGCCTCTATAATACCGCGCACCTTTCGCCGGTATCATACACCCACCATGTACCTTCCTCAAAACAGCCACCATACATACCTATTATGGCATTTCCATAGCCATTCCGAGATATATTGCCTTGCAACTTTCCACCGTTCCATTTATTATGACATGCTTCATCATTGTCATATTGCTTTGCATGATCATGTAGTTGACATCGTATTTGTGGCAAAGACACCGATCATAATTCTTTCATACATGTCACTCTTGATTCATATCCCGATACACCACGGGGGGCATTCATATAGAGTCATATTTTGTTCTAAGTATCGAGTTGTAAGTAAATAAAAGTGTGATGATCATCATTATTAGAGCATTGTCCCATGTGAGGAAAGGATGATGGAGACTATGATTCCCCCACAAGTCGGGATGAGACTCCAGACGAAAAATAAAAAAAGAGAAAAAAGAGGCCATAAAAAAAGTGAAGGCCCAAAAAACAAAAAAAACAAAAAAATGAGAGAAAAAGAGAGAAGGGGCAATGCTACTATCCTTTTACCACACTTGTGCTTCAAAGTAGCACCATGATCTTCATGATAGAGAGTATCCTATGTTGTCACTTTCATATACTAGTGGGAATCTTCCATTATAGAACTTGGCTTGTATATTCCAATGACGGGCTTCCTCAAAATGCCCTAGGTCTTCGTGAGCAAGCGAGTTGGATGGACACCCAGTTAGTTTCTTTAGATGAGCTTTCATACACTTATAGCTCTAGTGCATCCATTGCATGGCAATCCCTACTCCTCGCATTGACATCAATTGATGGGCATCTCCATAGCCCGTTGATTAGCCGCGTCAATGTGAGACTTTCTCCTTTTTTGTCTTTTCACATAACCCCCATCATCATATACTATTCCACCTGTAGTGCTAAATCCATGGCTTGCGCTCATGTATTGCGTAAGGGTTGAAAAGGTTGAAGTGCGTTAAAAAGTATGGACCAATTGCTTGGCTTGTCATCGGGGTTATGCATGAGGGGAGCATTCTGTGTGACGAAAATGAAGCATGGCCAAACTATATGATTTTGTAGGGATAAGCTTTCTTTGGCTATGTTATTTTGATAAGACATAATTGCTTGGTTAGCATGCTTGAAGTATTACTATTTTTATGTCAATATTAAACTTTTATCTTGAATTTTTTGGATCTGAACACTCATGCCACAATAAAGAGAATTACATTGAAAATTATGTTAGGAAGCATTCCACATCAAAAATTCTCTTTTTATCATTTACCTACTCGAGGACGAGCAGGAATTAAGCTTGGGGATGCTTGATACGTCTCCAACGTATCTATAATTTTTTTTTATTGTTCCATGCTATTATATTATCTATTTTGGATGTTTAATGGGCTTTAATATACCTTTTTATATTATTTTTGGGACTAACCTATTAACCAAAAGCCCAGTGCAAATTGCTATTTTTTTCCTATTTTAGTGTTTAGTAGAAAAGGAATATCAAACGGAATCCAAACAGAATGAAACCTTTGCGAGGATTTTTTTTGGAACAAACGTGATCCAGGAGACTTGGAGTGAATGTCAAGGAAGCAGCGAGGCGGGCACGAGGTAGGAGGGCGTGCCCAGGGGGGCCAGGCGCGCCCCCACCCTTGTGGGCCCCTCGTAGCTCCACCGACCTACTTCTTTCGCCTATATATACTCTGATACCTTGAAACCTTCGGGGAGAGCCACGAAACACCTTTTCCACCGCCGCAACCTTCTCTACCCGTGAGATCCCATCTTGGGGCCTTTTCCGGCGATCTGCCGGAGGGGGATTCAATCATGGAGTGCTTCTACATCAACACCATATCTATTGATGGGCATCTCCATAGCCCGTTGATACACCTAGTTGATGTGAGACTATCTTCTCCTTTTTGCGTTCTCCACAACCACCATTCTATTCCACCTATAGTGCTATGTCCATGGCTCACTCTCATGTATTGTGTGAAGATTGAAAAAGTTTGAGAACATCAAAAGTATGAAACAATTGCTTGGCTTGTCATCGGGGTTGTGCATGATTTAAATATTTTGTGTGATGAATATAGAGCATAGCCAGACTATATGATTTTGTAGGGATAGCTTTCTTTGGCCATGTTATTTTGAGAAGACATAATTGCTTAGTTAGTATGCTTAAAGTATTATTATTCTTATGTCAACAATAAACTTTTACCTTGAATCTTTCAGATCTGAACATTCATGCCACAATAGAGAAAAATACATTGAAGAATATTCTAGAAAGCATTCCACATCAAAAATTCTGTTTTTATCATTTACCTACTCGAGGACGGGCAGGAATTAAGCTTGGGGATGCTGATACGTCTCCAACGTATCTATAATTTTTGATTGTTCCATGCTATTATATTATCTGTTTTGTATATTAATGGGCTTTATTTTACACTTTTATATTATTTTTGGGACTAACCTATTAACCGGAGGCCCAACCCAATTTGTTGTTTTCTTGCCTATTTCAGTGTTTCGAAGAAAAGGAATATCAAACGGAATGAAACCTTCGGGAGAGTTATTTTTGGAACGGAAGCAATCCAGGAGACTTGGAGTAGATGTCAGGGAAGCTTCGAGGTGGCCACGAGGCAGGGAGGCGCGCCCCCACCCACGTGGCTCCCCTGACCGACTTCTTTCACCTATATATGTCCATATACCCTAAAAACATCAGAAAACATAATAGATCGGGAGTTCCATCGCCAGAAGCTTCCGTAGCCACCAAAAACCAATCTAGACCCATTCCGGCACCCTGCCGGAGGGGGGAATCCCTCTCGGTGGCCATCTTCATCATCACGGCGCTCTCCATGATGAGGAGGGAGTAGTTCACCCTCGGGGCTGAGGGTATGTACCAGTAGCTATGTGTTTGATCTCTCTCTCTCTCTCTCTCTCTCTCGTGTTCTTGAGGTGGTACAATCTTGATGTATCGTGAGCTTTGCTATTATAGTTGGATCTTATGATGTTTCTCCCCCTATACTCTCTTGTAATGGATTGAGTTTTCCCTTTGAAGTTATCTTATCGGATTGAGTCTTTAAGGATTTGAGAACACTTGATGTATGTCCTGCATGTGCTTATCTGTGGTGACAATGGGATATCATCTGATCCACTTGATGTATGATTTGGTGATCAACTCGCGAGTTCCGTGACCTCATGAGCTTATGCATAGGGGTTGGCACACATTTTCGTCTTGACTCTCCGGTGAAACTTTGGGGCACTCTTTGACGTTCTTTGTGTTGGTTGAATAGATGAATCTGAGATTGTGTGATGTATATCGTATAATCATACCGACGGATACTTGAGGTGACATTGGAGTATCTAGGTGACATTAGGGTTTTGGTTGATTTGTGTCTTAAGGTGTTATTCTAGTATGAACTCTTGAATAGATCGATCGGAAAGAATAACTTTGAGGTGGTTTCGTACCCTACCATAATCTCTTCGTTTGTTCTCCGCTATTAGTAACTTTGTAGTGACTCTTTGTTGCATGTTGAGGGATAGTTATATGATCCAATTATGTCATTATTGTTGAGAGAACTTTCACTAGTGAAAGTATGAACCCTAGGCCTTGTTTCCTAGCATTGCAATACCGTTTACGCTCACTTTTATTACTTGTTACCTTGCTGTTTTTATAATTTCAGATAACAAAACCTTTATCTACCATCCATATTGCACTTGTATCACCATCTCTTCGCCGAACTAGTGCACCTATACAACTTACCTTTGTATTGGATGTGTTGGGGACACAGGAGACTCTTTGTTATTTGGTTGCAGGGTTGTTTGAGAGAGACCATCTTCATCCTACGCCTCCCACGGATTGATAAACCTTAGGTCATCCACTCGAGGGAAATTTGCTACTGTCCTACAAACCTTTGCACTTGGAGGCCCAACAATGTCTATAAGAAGAAGGTTGTGTAGTAGACATCACTAAGGCGCGACGTCCTCGCACGTTCGTAGTCGGATCGTCAAAGTCGACTTCCTCCAAAACGATAGCCACCATCTCATTGAAAGAGGGGACACCTTTGCCTCTATCAACTAGGAAGGCCAGCAAATTGATCTTTCATGATAAGATTCAGCGAAGCAGTATTAATTTTACATGATTCAGCATCGGTAAGAGGAGCAATAGGAGTGATAATAAAATCATTATCGTTGGTATTGGAAAAGTCACACAATTTAATATTGTCTTGAGCCATCGTGACAAACAATCAATCCAACACACAAGCAAACAAGAGGCAAGCGAAAAGAGATGAATGGAAAAAGGGCGAATAAAACGACAAAGGTGAAGTGGGGGATAGGAAAATGAGAGGCAACTGGCAAATAATGTAATGCGAGGGATAAGAGTTTGTGATGGGTACTTGGTATGTCTTGACTTGGCGTAGATCTCCCCGGCAACGGCGCCAGAAATCCTTCTTGCTACCTCTTGTACATGTGTTGGTTTTCCCTTGAAGAGGAAAGGGTGATGCAGCAAAGTAGCGTAAGTATTTCCCTTTGTTTTTGAGAACCAATGTATCAATCCAGTAGGAGACTACACGCAAGTCCCCTAGTATGTGCACAAACAAACTAGAACCTCGCAACCAACATGATAAAGGGGTTGTCAATCCCTTCACGGTCACTTACGAGAGTGAGATCTGATAGAGATAATAAGATAAATATTTTTGGTATTTTTATGATATAGATTGGAAAATAAAGATTGCAAAATAAATAGTAAACTAGAATTGTAGATTGGAAACTTATATGATGTAAAGTAGACCCCGGGGCCATAGGTTTCACTAGTGGCTTCTCTCAAGATAGCATATATTATGGTGGGTGAACAAATTACTACCGGGCAATTGATAGAAAAGCGCATAGTTATGATGATATCTAAGGCAATGATCATGAATATAGGCATCACGTCTGTGACAAGTAGACCGAAACGATTCTGCATCTACTACTATTACCTACTATTACTTCACACATCGACCGCTATCCAGCATGCATCTAGAGTATTAAGTTCATAAGAACAGAGTAATGCATTAGGCAATATGACATGATGTAGAGGGATAAACGCAAGCAATATGATATAAACACCATCTTTTAATCCTCGATGGCAACAATACAATACGTGTCGTTTCCCTTTCTGTCACTAGGATCAGGCACCGCAAGATTGAACCCAAAGCTAAGCACTCCTCCCATTGCAAGAAAGGTCAATCTAGTAGGCCAAACAAAACTGATAATTCGAAGAGACTTGCAAAGATATCAAACCATGCATATAAGAATTCAGAGAAGAATCAAATAACATTCATAGATAATCAAGTTCATAAACCCACAATTCATCGGATCTCGGCAAACATACCGCAAAAAGAGTTACATCGAATAGATATCCAAGAAGATCAAGAAGGACTTTGTATTGAGATCCAAAGAGAGAGAAGAAGCCATCTAGCTAATAACTATGGAACTGACGGTTTGTGGTAAACTACTCACACATCATCGGAGAGGCTATGGTGTTGATGTAGAAGCACTCCATGATTGAATCCCCCTCCGGCGGATCGCCAGAAAAGTCCCCAAGATGGGATCTCACGGGTACAGAAGGTTGCGGCGGTCGAAAAGGTGTTTCGTGGCTCTCCCCGAAGGTTTCAAGGTATCAGAGTATATATAGGCGAAAGAAGTAGGTCGGTGGAGCTACGAGGGGCCCACAAGGGTGGGGGCGCGCCCTCCTACCTCGTGGCCGCCTCGCTGATTCCTTGACGTCCACTCCAAGTCTCCTGGATCATGTTTGTTCCAAAAAAAAATCCTCGCGAAGGTTTCACCCTGTTTGGATTCCGTTTGATATTCCTTTTCTCCGAAACACTGAAATAGGCAAAAAAAACAACAATTTGCACTGGGCTTTCAGTTAATAGGTTAGTCTCAACTATAATATAAAAAGGTATATTAAAGCCCATTAAACATCCAAAACAGATAATATAATAGCATGGAACAATCAAAAATTATAGATACATTGGAGACGTATCAACCATGAACATGGATGCCACTAGGTTTTACCCGTTGGGTATAAGAAAGCCAGTCCCACTAGCCTCCAACACCATTTCCTATCCTAGTAACATAGTGCGTCTAAGCACATCTAGGAGGCGGTGTCCCCTGAACCATCTCAAAACACCACCAAAGTTAAGAGGTGCTACAAATACGCCCTAGCGCACTTCTCCACAATTGCCTTGACATTCTCTAGGCAACCGCACCCATCTTATTGCAAGCACAAGTCACTACTCCAGAAGACCTAGGATCCTTCTTGACTGGGTCGGTCCACAATAGAGGTTCAACACCAATAAATCCTGTAACCTGATGAGTCCAATTTACGTGTTGTTTTTTCCTTTATATTTTGTTCCTACAAGGTGGGCTTTGTGGAATTTTACCGCGTTCACGCACTTCTTTTTGTTGATGATCTTCATGTTACGTCTTTTGGAGCAATATCCATTTTATGGAGAAACCACCCAAATATGGCAGTGGAATCACATATTAAAGGTGATAAATATATTCCATAGAAAAGTCAAGCAAGAAGGCCAAAGAAATAGCCGCTGTTGCGCCTCCAAAGCAAACGACGGTGTTCGATGCGACTATGAGTGCTCGTATGAGTGGTCGTTTGGTGCGCCGCCGCCTCTAGGGGATCATCTATTTTCACCTCGTGGGAACGGATCGAGGAGGGGATGAACAGAGGCTCCAGAAACTCATCCAAAAGGCAAAACGCTAGCCTCTGGAACCCATCCAGAGGGAGGATTGACCGGGAGAAGAAGGGGATTCCTCTCACCACGAGAGGAACGACATCATCATCAACATCTACATCACCACCATCTCCATCATCATCATCCACATCCGTGTCATCTGCAACATCCAGAACCCTAGTGGATCCATGAGTGTATTGGTTGAATCACTCGCCCATGTATCTCATTACCATTCCCATGATTATTGTTGTTCTTATGTGTGAGTTGACCCCTAGTTCTCAGGGATATTGATGAACCTGGGTATGTGTAGGATTTGAATTGTATAATGTGGATATGAGATCACCTGTTGAATGCTTAGTTTAATAACTATGTGAATGTTGTGAAGGGGCCCACTCAACATTTGTGCCATTTTAGGCCACGAAGTATATCACTATCTTTGCATAGGTTTAAGATGTGGATGCAATTCGAGGTGAAAGTGAAAGCCTACTATTCCTAACCTTTACAAGTGACTGGGGATCACGGAGAACCCTTAGTGAGGCCGCGCCCACGGGGTAAACCTTAATTGTCATGGGCTGTAACCCTATGGGGGAGGCTATGAGGGTGGCATGTGTGGCATGAAGTCTACCACCACTACAAAAAAATACACTTCCATGATGATAGTAGGTCGCTTTTTTGTCATGCATGTACATCCATGACAAATTTATGACAGAATCAAGATAGTCATACCTGTGCTATCGTAGAAGTGTTCCATGACATTACCAAAATTATCATCACGGAAGTGTCCACTTCCATGACGATAAATCGCGCGTCACAGAAGTGCTTTCATCAAGGATGACCGACACGTGGCATCCACTGTAACGGAACACCGTTAAGCTATCGGGTCGGGTTTTGGATCTGATAACCCGTTAACAGCCCCGACCAATGGGAAATTTCCACGTGTAAAATTCTTATTGGCCGGACGAAACACGTGTCAGCTCGTCAGTGGGTCAGATAGGCGCCTATGATATGTCGACACGTGGCACGGCCCAACAGTGGCCCATTTATCTTACAAGCCGGCCTGTTTGACTTGGTCAAAAGTTAACGGGCTGGCCCATGAAAAGCCTATTAACGGTCTCTTCGCAAATAGCCCATTTTATGGCCCGTTAACTCACGGCCCGTTAGGACCTAAAGGAAATCGGCCCAACATCGTCATGTGGGCCATCGAATATAATACCAGCCCATTTCACTTTCGGCCCATGTATGGCCCACGACGTCTTTCGGCCCATATGAGGCCTTCGTATCTTTCGGCCCATTACAGGCCCACGGTGAGTCTAGCCCATAATGAACAATAATTTTCTTTATACTCATTAACGGCCCATGATTTACATGGGCCGTTTCCAGCCCGTGTTAGCTTTCGGCCTATTGATGGTCCATACGTTCTTGGGCTCCTTTTCGGCCCTCGATTACTTCCGGCCCGTTACTGGCCTGTTCCACTAATGGGCCAAATTCGGCCCATGGCAAGAGTCGGACCGTTACTGGCCTGTTACCCTAATGGGCCAAAATCGGCCCATGGCAAGAGTTGGCCTGTTTCTGGCCTGTTAACCCATTGCCCCGTTTCCAGCCCGTCCTATATTCTGGCCCATTAACGACCCGTTATGCCTGTGACAGAATTAAGCCTTTGCTGTCCTACGGCCTGTTAACGGCCTATTACCGTGCTGGGCCGATACCAATTACACCCGATTATGGCCCATGTAGACACATTTATCCGACGGCCCGAGGCCCACCGATTACAGGCCCATTTATTGACGGCCCGTAGGTGACCCATGGATCCTACGACCCGTATATGGCCCATGGTAGTTGCGGCCACTAGCAAACCAGGGAAAAAGAAGACTAGGAAATAAATAAGGCCGAAACTAACGCTAGGCTATTAAGGCGATTGCACAGATTACATCCACTCGGCATCAAAGATCGCCACCAGTGCAAATATAGGGAACACCCTACACTATACAAAAATGGCTTGCTGTTTTCTTTATGCGGTGGCTACACATTAAGAATACATTTTGTATCGCACCAAAACAAATTACAACTATATAACAAAAGGAAGGTTGGCATAAAACTTAACAGTCTAGCAGATAAATGCACCACCAGAAGTTCAGAATCTCAGTTCATTTAACCTGACTGTTATGTTTTCATGCTGTATTGTCCGATGGAGCACCATAACCCTCGCCTCCATTTCCCCTAGGCTCCTGAACAACATAGCAAATGTCTGATAGTCTGGTTTCAAAACCATGCATATCTTGATGACATTGAGCAATGTTTCTCCTTGTTTCACAAAAGGTCTCTGTTAGGGAATGGACTTGTGTCTGGAGCGCAGATACAACATTGCTTTGAGCTTGCATATCTTGATCATGAGGCAGTTTGGAAGATATTTCCTTAACAACCAACCCAGTATTACGCAAGAACGTGCTTTTGGCACTGTTAGTGGACAGGTACTGACCCACTGCAGCAAGAGCTGACATTGCGGTTATAGTTGCCTCGCCACCTTCAGAAGGTGGCGGTTCCACCATTTTTTCCATAGCTCGCTGAAAAGTTGAGGTTTTACATTAGTAGTACCAGAACAGAAGATATTAAGGAGGCAGCAAAACTAAACAAAATAGCTTTGGTCTATATACAGAACTTATTCTGGTGAACCCATGTAAAATATTAGTTGTATTTTATTGCAAAGTACATAATAAAACCAGGTTCCAAATATATGACCATGTACCATCGCTAATGTATTGTCTATTTCTTCACATTGTATTGAGGGCTAAGGATGAAGAGGCGAAGTTTATAATACGGTAAGCATAGTATGACGTCATTCATATCACAAAACAACTGAGAACAGACAAACATGCAATTGTAACGTTGTGTGGGCAAGTCCAGCACGGAACTAGATTACGGGTCAAGATGAAAGGAACATCACTCCTCTCTTTTAAACCTTGTAAGGTGCAATGATACGCTAAGACAATTGTGTATAAAATTGAAAAGACTAATAGACATTGGCTGCAAACCATGCAGTTCAAGGCACAAGTCAGAGTAAGTAGTAGTTAAAAGGCATGAGTATTAAGGACTTACAACAACGGCTTTGACTGGTATAGTCATGCCCTTCTTCTTGCTGGTGTGACAGTCCTTGAAGATTTCCACAGCATTTGGTTCAGGTACTTTTTGGTCCTTGCGGGCTTTCCTATGCATTTGGAACAAGTCAATATAGATCTGATAATATGGTACAGCGAAAAGAGTGAAACAACAGCTAATTACAAGAGCCTCGTAGTGTGCAATATAGCTACGAGATCCTGTCGTCTGTTGGAATTTCACTTTCGTACGGTTGGCCTTGTTCTTTGAACAGTTCACCTACAAGAAGATAGATTTGTATGGCACATGCGTAAATAGGACTTCAACATGTGATCTGATGATATATATATATATATAATGTACCTGATACTTCGGATCAGACCCGTGTTTAACGAGGCCTCTCCAGTCTTCATCAGATATATTTTCCACTGGAGATGTTTGGGCAAGTTCACTGTTAGCCTTTCCTTCAAAGTGAGTTTTCCTCAAGTTATACCGATACTGTCGCAGAGCAGACTTGAAAACATGGGTGCAAGCTTGTCTGGTTGCATCATCTTGGCTATCCAACTTGAACCTCATATGTTGAAAATTGTGGGAGTCTCATTATCAGCAACCTAGAAAGTATTGGACAGAGCAAGACGATATTACTAGTTTCCATACATAACCATACTTATAGATAAATGGTCGAGGAAGGTGTTGAACTGGGTTTCGTCTTTGTCATTCCTGTACTGACTCCATGTTGGGAGGATACGTACATGACACCTAACAGCAACCGCTGCCTCTGATATTAACTTGGCTGACTCTGTAGCATCACGTGGCCTTTTTAAACCTGCCTCAAAACGGATCTCCATTCTTCCTCCTCTAGATTTAGTTAACCTATCGAGCATTATCCCTGATGTTTGTTTCCTCTTGTGCCTAGGTGCTAGTCCAACAACAAACATAGGAAGTGTTAGTGCACATTAAACTGTGAGACTACATATAAAGAAGCATGCAACTGTAATTTGACTCCAGCAACTACCTTCTTGCTGTTGAAGCTCACAAGGTTCATCTGATATTGCCAACTCGTCTTGTGTCAAGAGGGCTTGGGAAGTAGTGTCAAGTGGCAAGGGAGCTTGGGAACGTGCTGCTAGCTCAGTTGACACACGAGTATGTCGTGCAACTGGTAGTACTGTGGTAGGTGTTGCAAGAACTAGGGCTGTCTCTGCTTGTTTGGTGGTAGCTATTTGTTTCTGTTTGTCTTTTTTTGCAACTCGTGTAGCATGGGATGCCGTGTTTGTAGAATTTTCTGCTGGACTTTGACCTTCTATTGCACCATTAGTACCAGCAGAATCTGCAGGATTCATCCGCTTCTCATTCCCTGCCATTCTGTGTTTCTTCCTCTTTCTCTGTGCCATGTTAAGTCAAGCCGATAAGAAAAACGAATAACAATTTAGTTCTTCAGAACAAATTGATGCGTGATGCAGACAAACTGAACTTTGATGTTAGACAACCACATGATAGGAGGATGTAATATGTATGAAAAACAGGACGGAAGAGTAACCAGAACTATGATGTGTAAACTAAGAAGAAGACATTTCACCAAATTAGAAGCAATGCAATGGAAGGCAGACACCATATGAAAGATGCTACACATATTGCTCTGCCAAGTTAACAGTGTCTCATCATAAATGGCGTTTAAACAAATGTGAAGTAGTACAAGAAATAAATCATATGCAAGATGCAAACAACATCACACTACCATGTTAGAGGCCTCTCGTCATTAGTGCCATTACATATTCACAGCATTGCATATTCACAGCTTATGATGTGTAAACTAAGGAGAAGGCATTTCAACAAATTAGAAGCAATGAAAGCTAGACACCATATGAAAGATGCAACGAATATCACTCTACCAAGTTAAAACTGTCTCGTCATAAGTGCCATTCAACAAATTAGTAGTACAAGCTAGAAAAGAATGTGAGATGTAACCTATATCACACTCTGAAGTCAAACGTGTCTTATGATAAGTGATTGTTGCAGGTTACACAACAGTAGTAATATGATGTAAGAACATGGTGTGATAGACAAATATTGTATGTTCTAGAAACAGGAACACGTGTCTTACTCAAGTATAATGTGTAAAGTAAGCAGATGGAATTCAACAAAATTAGAAGCAATACAAGCTAGACAACACACATAACATGCAACCACATATAACAGTGCCAAGTTAGAGGGAGCACCGGTGATGCTGCACTAGGGGAGATGTGCTCATCATAAACACAGCTTTGTTGAGTGTCTATGCATGTGTTGTCTTGGCAATCATCTTGGGGGTGTGGAGGAGTAGAAACTGTAGAGGCCCTCCGTTCGGAAGGAGCACCTTTATCCGCTGCCTTGCTAACTTCCTTCCGCTTTATTGATTTTGACTTGTCAAGTAAAACTGACAAGAAAAAGCAATAAAATTGTCTCTTTAGAACTCATTCATGCATGATACTGACAATCACTACTTTGATGTAAGGCAAACACATGATACCAGGATGGAATATGTACGAAAAACAGGACGGCATGGCATGTTCACAATTGTTTATGTAAACTAAGCAGAAACCATTCCAGCAAATAAGAAGCAATGCAAGCTAGACACCACATGAAAGTTGCAACCAATATGACTCTGCCAAGTTAAAAGCGTCCCATCATAAATGGAATTTCAACAAATTAGAAGCAGTGCATGCTATAAATCATATGAAAGATGCAACTAATATTGCACTGCATATACTAAAGGTGTCTCGTCATGTTGATTGATGTGGGATACAAAAAAACAGTAGTTTTATGTAAGGACATGCTTAATAGACAGATGTACTATGTACTAAATGCAGGAAGGCATGTCACATTAACAGGTATAATGTATAAGCTAAGCAGACTAGCACATGCAGTTTAACCAGATTGGAAGAATTACAATCTAGACACCATATGCAACATGCAACCACATATCACGCTCCCAAGTTAGAGCAAGCACCTGCGATGCTAGTGTAGGGGAAATGCTATAATCAACTACAGAGCTACGTTCACTATCTTCATGTAGCATTTTCTGTTTCTTGAGAATCATGTCGGGAGGCTGACGCTGCATTCTTTAAATGAGGAGTAGTCCCCTTGCCTGCCTGCCTCGTCATAAGTGATTGATGAGGGATACACAAGAACATTAGTTTGATGTAAGAACATGGTTAATACACAGATGTACTAGTATGTACCAAAAACAGAAAGGCATGTCATATTCAAAGGTATAATGTGTAAGCTAAGCAGATGCAATTTAACCAAACTGGAAGCAATACAAGCTAGACATCCGGCTGGAGTGGTGAGCATGATCATCTAGGACCTGAGAGCCTGGTGGGAGGCGGGCTGCTTCGCCACCATCGCAGCTTTTTAGTTGGCTTCCAGGTGATGCCTATCTTTGTTGGGCTTGTCACTGGCTCGGCCAGTGCCCTGAATAGCTATTTGTCTTCTGGTGCTCATGGGATGGTGGTTCATGTAAAAGAATATATTTCCTTATCTTATCGACTTCGGCCTTTCGAATACAAGCTAGACACCATATGGAACATGCAACCACATATGACACCGCGAAGTTAAAGCAAGCACCTGGGATGGTGGTTCATTGCGAGCGAGGTCATCAACTCTAGAGCTACGTTCCCCGTCTCCATTTGCTGACACTGCACCCATTAAAGCGTTGAAACGTGTCTTGCCTAGCCGCACAACAAGCTGGAGCGACTTATCTCTTTTCTTTTTGGCTTCTCTCATGGCAGCAGAGTCTGAAATACCCTTGCATAAAAACACAACAGTGAGAGTAAGGGTGAAGTGTGTGCAGAACTAGTGCACTGTAAAAGTAGCAGATAGCAGGTGGCTGAAAAATAAATGACACGAGACATATGATAGCTCTACAACATTGCATGGCAAACAAAATTAGATTCTACTCCATATGATTTTGTAATATATGAGCACAGGAAATGCAGGTACTCCTCCAGCACACCACCACATGTGGTCATATCTAAGATAACAGTCGACTGAAAATAAATAGGTCAGTCGATTTTTTTAATGAACCGTCCGATCTATAAGGAACGGGCAGATGGCCTTCGTCTACCTCCCGCCAGTCACTGTTGACGATCTTTCTCGAACCGCCAGCGACCACCGGCCCAGACCCCTGCCTCCGCCGCCCCACCCTCCCATCGACCTCACACCACCGTCGTGCTTGGCAGCGCCCCCAGGCCATCCCTTTAATCCCGGCCGACCTCCAGATCGGGCGCCAGTAGCTCTAGGCCGAACACACCCCTATGATAAACACCAAGGCGCTGCTTCCCCGGCGTAATAGGCGTACTAGCGCCTGTTACGCCGGGGAATGCTTCCGTTAATTGGGAATCAAGTGGCCAGAAATTGAAATTCAGGGGGACGACGGACCTCTAGCTAAGGTGAAGTAGTATATGAGGAGAAACCTTGTGCATCGCGAGTTACTAGGAACATCTAGTATCAAGAAGAAGCGGTCAACTAGTGTCTTCTGTGGGATGAATACCGTGCAAGCAGAGACGTAAGATTTGCATGAATAAGGGAAGAGGAGTACCTTTTTCGGTTGCCGGAGTGGTCACCCCCACATGTCGCGCCAATCTTCTTGCTTTTACCGGGGAAACCGATGTTCTGGAGGGTGCATGCTTGGACGAACCCATGGCCAAATTGTTGACTGTGTTGCCATGGCCGTATGTCGGCGGAGGGGAAGCAGATCCGAGGCGGCGAAGGATGGCGTAGCAGGAACAGCTCCGGTGCGGTGGAGGGTGGCGAAGTTGGAGCGGCAGCGGTGAGGCGCAGGACGGCTTGGTTGAACTGGCTCGGGTACAGACGGCTCGGCCTCGGCTTCAACTACTAGCCGTGGAGGGCGTTGTGGTTGAGGTTGTGGTGGACGACGACGTCGGGGTATCGGCTCCGGCGTGATGGAGGAGGGCGGCGGTTGATGGGTGGGATGGGGTGGCGGACGGAGGACGCCAGGGTTTCGCGGCTGGTGGAGAGGTAGTTTTGGCGCCCACGGAGTACGAATGGGGAATCAGACGGGTGGGGGGGAACCATGTTTCGGTCTGGGACGCGCTTGTTTTTGGCTTTTTTGAATAGAAGATGGGACCCGCTTTTTTGAAATTTGGGGAAAGTACAAACTTTGCCCCCCTCTTGAATTTGGGACCTCCTGCGGGTCGGGGGTAGGATGGTAATCCCAAGTGTCCCAAATAGTGGGCGGGAGCGATTTCGGCCGCCGCATGTGTGCTTAGGCGCCATTGTGTATGAATGTTTTTCGGATGCGGTTGCGTGGCGTCTAGATGAAGCTACAAACCTACCCCAGTTTAGACCTTTGGACATCGGGCCGGTAGGTTTCACGGGTCGGAGTTATTAGAAAAGTAATTTCCTTGTACTACCAAACATTGGTCTCACGCGGTTTCGGGCGAGTAGAGGCTCTTTTGGCGCTTCGTTCGAAATTTTGAAACACAAGCATTCACGTTTAGAGTACTCTTGAACTATGAGGATTGACCTAAATATACAACGTTATATTTGACCTTGTATGTTTGAAAACATCATTAAATTATACGCTTCTTTTTGAAATTTTGACACTTGAAAATCCTATAACTACGATTATTTTGGAATGGAGGAGCTAAATTTGAATCCATTTTGTATACGACTACATATTCCATTATGTACAAAATCAGAGCAAAGATTGGTGCCCCATAATTTAGGTATGGTTTACAAATGCCATGATATCAAATTCAAATAATTGAATGGACTTCATGTTGCATTCCATTTTTTTAAACCACCTTAAGTTGAATTCAAATGTATGCTAGTTCATAGGTAGTAGCTATTTATAATGTCCATTGTGTAACTTTCGTATGTATAATGTGCTTTACACACACAACATGAACTATACTCACGTTTATATTCGATTGCTAAAGCGATGCATTATCTGGAGTTCAAAATACTAACTATGTGGGTCAATTGTGTCGAATAATAACATAGACATGCTCAAATTCGATAGAATCTAGATGTCTGATGGATCAATGACCGCTACTTACGCGAATTGCAAATATCATGATCCCATCCTAATATTTGGATACAATTTATATCTTTAATCAATGTGTAGAGCAATCTTTTACGTGTAGTTTCACTCTCCATCGGTGGTCTTTCACACATGCTCACACACTCTCTCCCGAGGTGTCTTTCTCGCACACATGCTCTAGATATAACCCTCCCTCTCTCTCCTAACCATTTACAACTGTTTTCACTAACCTTTATCACAAGCACTCTTCCTCTCGCAAACATACACATGCACAATCATCATCGACCCTTTCTATATACATGGACCTGCCTACGTGTCTCATGTACGCATATTATCTTTACGCCTGTCTCTCACGCATTGTCTCACACCTCTCTTCCTAATCGACGAGTATGATTCTAGCAGAGCATTCTGTAGGATGCCCCTTAAAGTTAGGTTGGATGAATAGTAATATCAGAGATAAAGGGGTTACCTTAGTCCGAGAACCTAGGGTTACAAATCCTAGCCGGCTTTGTCAGTGGACACAGAGTCCTTCACAATTCTGCTATCTTTGTCTTGTACGACTAGTCATCCATGGGTCTTCCTAAATGCGTCACGGGCCAACCAATGTGGCGCAGGACGGAACAAAACGAAGGGCCTCACCTCAACCCACCGGACCTCACGCGGTGACACACCCTCTGCCCCCACGTCTCATTATCTTCTCACACCCACAAATACCAACACAAACACCACACACATAGAAAATTTCTCCTGGTGCCTCTATTCCCTCCCCCCTTGCATATACACACTCAACGGAATGGAATCTCTTGTCGTGCCATCATATTCGTCTCTCTCTCTCTAGACCACTCTCATTTCTCGTGCTATCTCTCCCACGCCCCCCCGTCGGCCCCTCTATCCATGCCTCTATCGAATACGTAATACACACACATACCTCTCTAGGCCCCGCCAAATGCATCAACTACACATTCACACATGTTACATCACGTACCCCATTGATCTAAAAAGCCCTCTCTTCACGTTTATTTCGCATACAACATTCCTTTTGAATAAAGTGTGGCCAAAAAAATATTTTAGAGTTTCTACATATATACAACATTACAAAGTTATATGGAGGAGTACGAACGCTAATTTGCATTGCATGGTGCCCACAATGATATTTATTCTGCACTGTGAATTTGTATGTTTTTATACTATATACAAAGTTAGTCATAATAAAGAGAAACGAAGAGCATCTCTCTCTCTCCATCGCATACCCCCCTGTACACCCTTTCATGTATGCATACAAAACTATCTCCAGGTCCTCTAAAAGTAAGCCCCCCAGAAAATTCAGGCATGTTTCATCTTAATCTCGCGATATACGCAATGACGATCATTGTATTTGAAGCGAAAGCACGATACGTACATTGGACTTTAGAATCCACTCATTACGCTCACCATTTATGTTTAGTGGTTATTATGCAGTCACAGGCTCACCGTACAACTCTGTATTTTCTCATGACATGACTAGTTGACCAGTTAAACGCTCCACGTGGCACCTCTAGTGTTGCAGCACATTATCTCACTACCATCGTGCCCACCTGTCGACTTGTATCTACTCTACATCTACACTCTTATAAAATACATAAAATACACTCTTATAAAAAACAAAGTTGGTGATAATGGTGTGCCTGCCATCCTGCAATATAGGCCGTTCGATTTATATCTGACGGATAGGAAAGAAACTATGGCAATTTTGCAAAAAGGTACCCACACACCTCTCCACATTTGCAAATAAGGCCTTCCCTCGTTCATCCTTTTCTCTCACAACATAAACAAGTCATAGAAATGCATCTTGATGTTACGTGCAATGCACGGGCATCTTGCTAGTAAGAATGAAAACAAACGACAAAAAAATATTTGGATGGTGGTTCGAAGTCATGACCGCGGGCACAGCGGACAAGGTGGCCTTGTATTGGTATGCTGAGCCGTCTGTTTTAACACACATGAGCTGGTGTGGTGATTATACACACACGCACGCATGCACACGAACTGCATCCACGCAACACTCACACAAACACATGCACCCACGCACGCACGCAACACTCACACGTACACACACAACCACGCACGCACGCAACACTCACATGCATGCACGCAACACTCACACGCACACACGCATGCATGCACACACCAGTACACCACACGACCAACAAACACTCTCACGCTCAAGTGCTCAACCTACACATGCATGCGCACACATGAGGCCCTGACAGGCACATACACAACCAGGTGATTCCCGCGCACGGGTTGGAGCCTTGTCGCGTCTGCGTAAATTTGTGTTTATCTGACCTTTTGCCTATGCGAACTGACAGGTGGGACCCACAACGAACGTGGTCAATTTAACTAGTCAACATGGCGCCACGCAGACTATTTGGCCGGTCAACAGAGTGCAATCCGATGCTGAGGTGTGAGCAAGTGACCGTATAATCACCGCAAAACGTATATAGTGACCGTAATCAGCTTATTCTGAAGTTCGGTGACCGTATTATGCTTTTCTCTCTGTAGGCTCTCCAAAACTACATCTCTACACGTTCTCGCATGTTACATCTAACAACTATGCAATACAACACTACTACTACACTCTAACACAATAAATCATATGTGTTTTTAGTTTTACTAGATATCATATTGTTACTTATAATTATTCAGTTTGCATACATTAAAATTGCCTTTGAAATGTATGGCCAGTATCATCTACCGTGCAGGAAAAATCCTGCCCTTTCCTGTTTAATCAGGTTTGTATCGATGGATCGTGCGAAACAGCAAAACTATACTAGTACTATAGAGCACAAGTGACAGTTCACTGGGCTATCGTGTCGTCTACTCCTCCGTCGTAAGAGTGGAGCGCTCGCTTTCATAGATCTTCTAGTCCCTTTCGCCGACATGTGGGACATCAAGCTATCGGGTCCACGTGCCATACCGGAATACAGTGTAGAGCAGCCGCGGTGAAGCACCCCAGTCATGGCGCCGGTGTAGTAATGAGCAATGAGGCGTCAAATCAGAAAGCTACACCTTTCCCACAGTTAAGTTGGAGGGACGAAGCAACCATAATTTCACTCGTTGCTGAATCCGCTTCTCCCTCATCTTCTTCAACTTAACCATGTGTTGCTTCTGCCATTGTTCTGCCTCATGTGGGACGCGGATCGGCTTCGTAAAGCACTGACACGTGGGACCGCATGTTAGCAAACCGCCAGGACAACGTCCTGCGAAAATAAGAAGCCTAATCCTAGACTTACAAAGGGCTACGTAGCTGCTACGTATACTTTCCATCTAATCTATATATGCCCCCCCCCCCCGATTTTCAGGTGGGGTGGGCCTAATCCTCTCCTTTAATCCAATCAAATAGTCCCACATCACATCAGTTCATAACTTTACGTAAACCATTATGTGGATGTAGCATTGCTCAAATAAGAAACCTCCCCCGCCATCCGCGCGGCAAAATCACCTCCTTTTTACTAATCTCGATTCTATAATTTTTTAGATCAATATAATTGAGATTTGTATAGATAGCACACAGGAGCAAAACCAAGTGGTATGGTTAAGGGCATCCACAATGTGTAGCCAAATGTGAAAATAGCTTTTGGCATCGTGGGAACCATTGTGGACGGTGTTGCCAAAGCGAAAAAGATGGAACCGAAGCTTCGTGATTGATTGATTGAAGGAATAGAAAAATGCAACGTCTCTCCTCTTTCTCCCATGCTTGGATGCATGTAGTACTATAGTATAGAGCACAAAGTCTACTCCCCTGTCCCTTCTATCACAAATCACAAAGCAGTGAGGCGTCAAATCACAAAAGCACGGACGAAGCAACCATCATTTCACTCTTCGCCGACTCAGCTTCTCCATCGTCTTCTTCGAGAAGCCATCTCACCGCATTAGTTACTCCTAGTAGTACTAGTAAAGGACTTCCTGGATGCAAATGGTGTTCTCCGTCGAACGCACTTCGCCAAACCACCACAAAAAAATATATCGTCGACATCACCGCAATGGGGAAGGAAGTCAAATATAGTTACTACCTCCATTTTTTTGTACACAAGGACAGTATATCAAAATTACAATTTGGAAAGGGCCACTAACACTAACCGAGGAAAAATTGATGGGGTTAGAAACCAAGGACATTAATATCCCCTGCATGCATGCGGAAGTGAGAAGGTTGGTTTGCATGGCGCTGCATTAATCAAGCGATAGGGGTGAGATGGTTAGCTCTTTGGTCTTTGGAGAAGAAAATACGCATTAATTGACATGTGAAACGAGGATTTGTATCGATTAAATCCCGCGAAGGAAAACCCAGCCTTTCTTTTTTAACACTAGTACTCCTAGTACGTACTAAAAAGAAACGGAGGGAGTACGTACTTATCCTGTTTGGGTCTAGGCCTTGTATTGCCAAACTTCGCCACACATTTTTGCCAAGCTTGCCTAAAGTTTTCAAAATGAGAAGGAAGTACACTTGCGCATGGCTATCGCGGTCGCACCGCACCCTCACATGGTCGCTCCTGCACGCCGCGGTCGCACCGCACCCTCACGCAGTCGCTCCTGCACGCCGCAAACCCAACCAAGGGAACGCACCCTCACTGACACGTGCTGTCGCATGTGAACACACCAAACTCAGCCATCCTATCGCTAACACATAATTTTCGTTCATAGAGTATGTTTATCCAACCGCATGTTGGGGAGTATCCGTATGGCCCGTGTGGTGGTCTATTAGGGAAGAAGAAGAGGTGAGGAAGAAGGAAAGACGGGTTAGGAGACGTAGGATATTCATCCAACTGCCTGAAATGGTAGACTGACCCAAGTCACGCGACTTGCATAACAAATACTCCCTCCGTCCGGAAATACTTGTCATCAAAATGGATAAAAAGGGGTGTATCTAGAACTAAAATACATCTAGATACATCCCCTTTTATTCATCTTGATGACAAGTATTTCCGGACGGAGGGAGTATATGTTTTTACACAGCAAAAGATCCATGAAAACAACAACATAAAGAAAAACTATCACTGCTCGCGGAAAGAGACGACCTCATCGTCTTTGGCTGCCGGCGTGAACCAGCCGTCGCTGCCGACGTGTGTCTCCGCACCGTGGTTGTCCTCGGCCTCCAGCTACTCGTTCAAGCGGAGCGTGCGGGCGCTCTGCACGGACGAGAGCACAACCCGGTTCAAGTCGAGGACGTCCGGTTCCGCCTGCAGGAGGGCCTCGATGGCAGCGACATCCGCGCGCTCTGCGTCGAGTTGAGCCTCCGCCGCCCGGTTCAAGTCCAGGACATCCGGTTCCGCCTGCAGGAGGGCGTCGATGAGAGCGGCATCCACGCGCTCTGCGTCAAGTCGAGCCTCTGCCGCCCGATTCAAGTTCAGGACGTCCGGTTCTGCCTGCACGAGGGCCTTGATGGCAGCGGCATCCGCACGCTCCGCCTCAAGTTGAGCCTCCGCCGCCCGGTTCACATCCACGACATCCGGTTCCGCCTGCAGGAGAGCCTCGATGGCAGCGGCATGCGCGCGCTCCGCGTCGAGTTGAGCCTCTACCTCCCTGTCCTCCTTTAGTATCGCCATGTTGAACTGCTGGTCCTCCTGCACCATGCGGGACTCGGACGCCGGCACAAAGTCGACGTCCATCGTCTCATACCCATCAGGGGCCTTCTACGCCGCGACCTCCGCCATGAACATTGGATCGGCTTCCTCCTCCTCGTAGCTTGGCTCCAGAGAACTCGGGGATTGGCCCGCCGCAAAGCGAGCTTGGGAACGGAGGTTTGTGGCGCCGACCGCCACCGCGATTTCTGCGCGGCGCTCCGGCGTCAGCATCTTGTAGTAAGTGATCTTGCAGCGCACCATGGCTTTCCGGCGAACTAGGGGACGCTTGATGCGGGCTAGGGGATCGAAAGGTGGGGGAATGGGCTAGAGATTTGGTGTGGTTTTAGGGCAGTGGCTGGCGTAGGCCGAGCAGCGAAGGTTCTGGTGTGAATAGTGGTTCCGGTGATGACCGGTCAATCGATTTTGACTGTACATCGCTCTTGTCGCGTTCGTGTTGCATCCCGGCACGCTGGACCCTCCACGTCGCCCACCGAATGGAACGCGCTTCGTCTTGCGTTTTCGCTCGCTTGTGGGACCGAAGTTTAGAGCAAACCGACGTCCCTCGCCCTCCCCCGCCCGCGTCATTTATTATATCACCACTCCCTCCGTTTTATGTGGAGTAAATAAAAACAGAGGGAGTATTACTACGGATGAGGATCCCCTGACATGGCCGATTCCATTGAGTAACTGACATGCGGGGCCTAGCAAGCATGGGGTCCGCTAGTAAGTGACCAAAAGGGATGGTAAGGCAGGGATACCTACGTCAGAGGATCCACTTCCACTATACTACTTTGACCAAATGTTAGAGTAATACTGTATGACATCCAACTTACACAAATGTTAGAGTAATAATATATCACATGCAACTTACACAAAGCATACAGGGTCTAATGCGTTTTTCGAGGCTAACTTTGACCAAATGTTAGAGTAATAATATATGTCATGCAACTTACACAAATCATACAGTCAAATTCGTATGTGAAAGGAGTTTCCAATGATATAATTTTCACATTATACATCTCATGTACTATTAATCTTGTCAGTAGTCAAATAGGAAACCATCTCGAGTACAAATCTAGGAGTACGTACGAATCTAACAATATTGATTGAGCGTTGTTGAATGTTGATACCTTTTTTTATCAAAGTAGATATACTTCGACTACACATAAAACCTATATGTAAACTACTCCCTCCTTCCATCTGTATAGGGCCTAATCCGTTTTCGAGGCTAACTTTGACCAAAAGGTAGAGCAATAATATATGACATGCAACTTAAATAAAGCATACCATCAAATTCGTATGTGAAAGGAGCTTCCAATCATATAATTTTCGCATTATACATGTCATGTACTATTAATCTTGTCAATAGTCAAAGGCGGTCTTGAAAAATGCATTAGGCCCAATATAGATGGAAGGAGGGACTAGAAAGGATAGGAGGGAGTATATTGTACGTTCAAAAATGAAACGAACATTGAATACCCTTTATATATGATTTGCGGATGCTATGATCACCGGTTCAAAATTTTGAATCTGCCTTAGGTATCACGTGCCCCCATTCGTTCCCTCTCGATTTCATCTCAGGGTCCGGAGATCTATTGAAAGAGGACTAGGGTGGGTACATGCGAATGATACTTGGCGGAATGTTCAAATGAGGCATGCGGGAGGATGGACTCGACTGGAGGGTGACATGATCGATGGAGAAGAGGGTTGGAGAGGAATGAGAAATAAGAAAATGCCACATGAGTATACTTGAATGGCTCAAATAAACAATAAGTTGTCTCGCTTGGCCTACATAGTGAAAGGCCTAATGCGCAACGTGGAGCACTGATGCTCGAATATGGCCGGGAAAACATGGAAACAGACATGTGGGGCACACTCGTCGGGACGATGTAGCGCAGACTAGTCCAATGGAGGAGCTGGCCCACGACCTCCTCGCCACCGACAACCGTTCATGTGGGTCCTTGGGGCCAACAACGGGGCGCAGCTCCAGCACCGCCCGTGGACATGGCGACCGCGGTGAGCGACACGCTCATATCGTCGCTAGACACGGTCGGTTTCAGTTTGTCGAGGGTGGCGTTAGTGTTGTGGCACGACCAACGGTATGTTTGGTTTGTGCCCAAGGTTGCCCCATCAAAGCATTGGGTAGCCAACATTTTGGTTGAGGTATTGGTTGCCCATGATTTGGCCGACATTGGCAAGAAAAATGAACTTGAGTTGGCTAGAGTTCATTGGCATGCCAAAGAAATGGCAACCATCCAAACAAAGACCAATCTTTGGGTCATGACCAAAATTTTGGTTGAGGTATTGGTTGCCCATGATTTGGCTGACATTGGCAAGAAAAATGAACTAGAGTTGGCTAGAGTTCATTGGCATGCCAAAAAAATGGCAACCATCCAAACAAAGACCAATCTTTCGGTCATGACCAAAATTTTGGCAAGGTGCACTTTGGCCACAATCCAAACACACCCCAACACCCGGCTCGTCGAGGATGCACGGGGCGCCGCGACGCGTCCATGGAGTGGTGTAGCGCGGCCAACTGCATCCTCTGGACCTGAGACCATGCCGGGCCGTCTTGCTTTTTCATGACATGCGGGGATCGCATGTGAGCAAAG
The DNA here is from genome assembly GCF_018294505.1 of Triticum aestivum. NCBI lineage: Eukaryota > Viridiplantae > Streptophyta > Magnoliopsida > Poales > Poaceae > Triticum > Triticum aestivum. The sequence continues at coordinate 280,294,335 of NC_057806.1, forward strand.
GGCATCTCCAACGTTGCCACGACCACAGCTGACTACCCTGGCACACCAAAACCCTCGTCCCTCGCGTCGTCGCGTGGTGCGTTCCTAGCCGGCGCCAGCTGCCCGCATTCATGCCGTCCGTTCGTATGTCGTCATTAAGAGGCTCGGTGCCCGAGGAACAACTCCGGCGACTTAATGACGCACCCGGACGCTTGGCCTCACCGGAATGCGCTACTTAAAGCGGCAACGCCCAGCTAACCTCCACACCATAGCGCATCGTCCTCCTACCTGGAACCACATCCGCCATGACCGCAAGCGCGAACGCTCTGCGGGAGAGCTTGTCTTCGGGGATGGAGCTCGAGGTCGCCGCCCTCGCTGAAGTCACCGCACAAGCGGTGGCCACGCTAGCGGCCGACGACGGGAGCACCGCGAGCCATGCGTCCTACTTGTCGCCGTCCAACGTCCGGCACCGCCGATGTCGGGGACTCCTCCGAGGATGAGCAGGGCATGGGAGGCGGCAGGGCATGGTTTGCCAACTGGCCGGTCCGTCTCTTGTGTTCTACTTTTCCTCGCCGGAGACCACACCTTCACTTCACGGGTCTTGAACCCCGCCCCCGTACATGGAGATCACAGATGGAGGATGTCGGTCGCCGCCATAGAATAGGTTTAGGGTCGGGTTTCTTTTATTTTTTTGTCCTATAAAAGTTCGAAATGTAATGAAAATCTGCCGTGTTTGCATTAATCTCGGCCGGTGTATATGAACTTTCACAATAATATATATATTGTAGGAGTACTAGCAAGATGCCCGTGCGTTGCACGGAAGATCAAGATCTTGTGGGAGAAAAGGATGAACGAGGGAAAGCCTTATCTGCAAATGTGGAGAGGAGTGCGGGTAAATTGTCATAGTTTCCTTCCTATCCGTTAGATATAGATCGGACGGCCTATATTGCAGGATCGGACACATCTTTCTACATCTACGGGAACCTACGAAAGGGTTAACGTAAATTGCCTCTCTCTCTCCTCCCCTGATTTTCATGGTGGTGGGCCCCTCCCCCCAATCTACAATCAACAGCTCACACGTTTCACATTATGTTAATTACGTAACTGGGATTACGTAGTTGTAGCATTACTCGTCCTAAAAAAAACCCAATTAAGCCAACCTCCCAGCATATCGCGCGGGAAAAGACCCGGCTGCGCCGTTTTAGTCGGGATTACCGGACTACTAGTAGTAGTATCGATGGATCGCGCGAAGCAACAGATTTTTTTTGTGGGGGCGAAGCACCTAGTTTAAAAGGAAAAAATGCGGTACACTCACAGCACTCCTGTCGCGGTCGCATTGCACCCCACACACGTTCGGTCCTGCACACGGCTCACGCAAACGGAACGCGCTTCGGCTTGCCTCTTCACTGACACATGGGACTGCACTTGGAGAAACCAACCATGTGCCAAACTCCCCCCGCCCATCGTGCGAAAATCCTCCCCCCCACACACCCAAAAATTCCCCCCAAATCCGATTCAACCGCCCTTCGGCCAACTAGCCAATAATATTCCCC